>NC_088413.1:1819260-1820354 GCF_034236695.1 Oncorhynchus nerka | reverse complement strand
ACAGACACACATCCTACACTACACATGTACTGAGTGACACACATGCTACACTACACATGTACTGGAGTGACACATCCCACTACACATGTACTGAGTGGACACACATCCTACACTACACATGTACTGAGTACACAGGACACACATCCTACACTACACATGTACTGGAGTGACACATCCCACACTACATGTACTGGAGTGACATCCTACACTACACATGTACTGGAGTGGACACATCCTACACTACATGTACTGGAGTACACAGACACACATCCCACACTACACATTTACTGGGGTATTACAGACACACATCCTACACTACACATGTACTGGAGTGGACACACATCCTACACTACACATGTACTGGAGTACACAGACTGCCACCAGAGTTCTGAACACACACGGACACACACACACACACACACCACACACTTAAGGATTTGCTATGAGGGTTTCAGCATGACAGTTAATCCAAGATCACACAGACTGATCTCAGTTCATTCATACTGTATGTTGTAGTCTGTCCAAGAGGGGAATCACACAGACTGATCTCAGTTAATTCATACTGTATGTTGTAGTCTGTCCAAGAGGGGAATCACACAGACTGACCTCAGTTCATTCATACTGTATGTTGTAGTCTGTAATTTTATTAAAAGCATTCAGTTGATTACATGGCAGTTTAGAGAGCAACATCATAAATAAGATAAAGAATCTCAGAGACACTAAATAAGATAAAGAATCTAAGAGACACTAAATAAGATAAAGAATCTAAGAGACACTAAATAAGATAAAGAATCTAAGAGGCACTAAATAAGATAAAGAATCTAAGAGACACTAAATAAGATAAAGAATCTAAGAGACACTAAATAAGATAAAGAATCTAAGAGACACTAAATAAGATAAAGAATCTAAGAGACACTAAATAAGATAAAGAATCTAAGAGACACTAAATAAGATAAAGAATCTAAGAGACACTAAATAAGATAAATAAGGTAAAGACATGAAGACAAAAGCAGAAAAGCATTTATTTTATCAATCAATTTCAATCACTCCTTTTAGATTTATTATTATGTTCTAGAAAAATAAACTAATTCTCA
>NC_088413.1:1808594-1818760 GCF_034236695.1 Oncorhynchus nerka | reverse complement strand
CAACAATAGTGCTAGGTGTCTGTACTATATAAACACTGTTAATACAACAATAGGTGTCTGTACTATATAAACACAACAACAATAGTGCTAGGTGTCTATACTATATAAACAGATAAATTCTGAAACCTGTTTCTTTGTCAGTTTCTCTGTTTCAATAATAGTAATACTATTATCCTACAGAACAGTACAACTTGGGTTGGTCTACTATTATCCTACTGAACAGTACAGCTAGGTTGTCCACTATTATCCTACTGAACAGTACAGCTTGGTGTCTACTATTATACTACTGAACAGTACAGCTTGGGTCTGGTCTACTATTATACTACTGAACAGTACAGCTTGGGTTGGTCTACTATATAAACACTGTTAATCCATGTGCTAGGTGTTGGTCTATATGTACACTGCTCCTCCGCTCTCTCACTGGCTTCCAGTTGTACTATCGCATCCGCTACAAGACCATGGTGCTTGCCTACGGGCTGTAGGGAATAAACAGTTAGTACCTCAGGCTCTGATTGGCCCTACACACAAACAAGGGCACTGTTCATCCACCTCTGGCCTGCTGCCTCCCTACCACTGAGGAAGTACAGTTCCCGCGCAGCCCAGTCAAAACTGTTAAACTGCTCTGGCCCCCCAATGGTGGAACAAACTCCCTCCACGCCAGGACAGCGGAGTCAATCACCACCTTCCGGGGAGACACAGCTGAAACCCCACCTCTTTCAGGAATACCTAGGATAGGATAAAGTAAATCCTTCTCACCCCCAAAGTGATTTAGATGCACTATTGTAAAGTGGCTGTTCCACTGGATGTCTTAAGGTGAACGCACCAATTTGTAAGTCGCTCTGGATAAGAGCGTCTGCTAAATGACTTAAATGTAAATGTAAATGTACTATTATCCTACAGAACAGTACAGCTTGGGTTGGTCTACTATTATCCTACTAAACAGTACAGCTTGGGTTGGTCTACTATTATCCTACTGAACAGTACAGCTTGGGTTGGTCTACTATTATCCTACTGAACAGTACAGTTTGGGTTGGTCTACTATTATCCTACTGAACAGTACAGCTTGGGTTGGTCTACTATTATCCTACTGAACAGTACAGCTTGGGTTGGTCTACTATTATCCTACTGAACAGTACAGCTTGGGTTGGTCTACTATTATCCTACTGAACAGTACTGCTTGGGTTGGTCTGACTGTGAAAGACCAATATGGGGATGTATAGTTTTAGGTCATTCAGAGTGTATCACTGTTTCTCGTGCTTTTCACACAGGGTGCCTTTCCTTCTCTGGGCTGTTTGGAAAATGTTTTACTAAATTAGAGTACTGAATACCCACTTCTCCAGGCACCACAACACCACTGACCTACACAACAGCTTTCAACATACCAGTATTTAGTTTGGAAACATTCAAAAGACATGCTGGTATAAATAATACAATATTAAAATCTTTCAAAATATCCATTTATTTTTTTGTACTGTTGTACTGAACTACAGTGCTAAAATAATCGATATTCTCAAAGTTGAGCTTGTCTTTGCAGGGGGACTCTTATTTAGAATAAAATAATCTGATGTTGCGCTGCCAGCACAATAAAATGCAAATTATTTACTGAAAAATCATACAATGTGATTTTCTGGATTTTTGTTTTAGATTCCGTCTCTCACAGTTGATGTGTACCTATGATAAACATTACAGACCTCTACATGCTTTGTAAGTAGGAAAACCTGCAAAATCGGCAGTGTTTCAAATACTTGTTCTCCCCACTGTATGTACTACTAACAACATCATAACAATAATCTACATCATAAGGTAAACAACAACAAAACAACAACAACCAACCAAAATGACTTGAGAAAAAGACCCCTTTATTAAAAAATGTTTCAAAATACAAAGAATGAACCATTTTTCTCTCCTATTGTTCCAGATGTCCTGCTAATACATGGACTAATGGAAACACTTCAAGATAAAGAATCTAAGAGACACTAAATAAGATAAAGAATCTAAGAGACACTAAATAAGATAAAGAATCTAAGAGACATTAAATAAGATAAATAAGGTAAAGACATGAAGACAAAAGCAGAAAAGCATTTATTTTATCAATCAATTTCAATCACTCCTTTTAGATTTATTCCAAGGTTCTAGAAAAATAAACTAATTCTCAAGCATGTAGGGTCAGATTCATTCTACTCCTACTCCGTCCCCTGGGCTGCTCTCTCCTCTCCCAGTCCAGCTTCAGCTCTGGAGCTCAGAGAGACCATCTCCATGGCATTGACATAAAGATCCATGCTGCTCACCCTGTTCACTCTCTTCTGCCTCCTGGTGGGCTAGGGAGACACAGCACCAACAGTCAGACATTTACTCTCTAGTGTCTCCATTCTCTCCCTCCCTCTCCCCCTCCCCCCCTCCCTCTAGTTTAAATGACTTGTAACGTCTGAGTAAATGTCTTTACCTTGTAGTACAGGTAGGAGGTGGTGATGGCTGTCAGTAGGATCAGCAGCACTACAACGTGTCTGATGATGAAGGCTGGCAGAGGAGAGGCTGCAAACAGAAACACCTTTGATGAGGGGACTGATCATCATCACATAGATCTGTGGGAAATCTGTCAATGACAAAGTTATAAGTCTGGTTCATGTTCACTTACCTGTGATGGTGAGGGAGAGGAGCTCACTCTCAGAGGAGAAGTTATGAGAGAAAACATAATTCTCATAAACACAGCTGTAGTTCCCTTGGTGGGAGTCATCTGCAGCAGGGAAGAGGAAGGCAGCAGAGTGATTGACAGCTGGCTGGGTCTGGGTTCTGTTGGAGCCGGTGAACGTGAGGAGGAAGGAGCCTCCTGGGTACTGTGGCTGAGTGGAGCAGGTGATGGTGAAGTTGTAGCCCCTGAACATCTCGGGCCCCTGGTGACCCCTGGAGACCCCTCCCATTGAGTCAGTCAGGAAGATATCAGGCTGGACCAGGAGATCTGTAACAATAAAAGAGAACAAGAAAAACTTCTTCAACTAGTTTCCTATAGATATGACAATAACATCAGCATGTAACAGTGCCAGCCACCCTCCCTCACAGGGCAACATGAGTAGTGGGCCTACAGTCACTGAGACAACATATGTTGATATCAGGCTGAAGCAGGACATCTGGAACAATAGGAGAGAAAAATTATCATTTAGATATGACAATAACATGACATGTGACAGTGGTAGTGAGTAGAGACGTTCACTGAGATAACACTCAAATACAAAAGCATTCTGGGATATTTAAGTTGTATTTGATTCCTACTTGACTGATTGATCTATTTTGCAAAGCAGATTTACAAGCTAAACAGATCTCATTAGAGGTTCAGAGGAAGTTGTATGAATGAAGGAAATCAGTTGAATGTAATTATAATCTATTGTTATTACCTGAGCAGATCACTGTGAGTCCAGGAAGTAGATCATACATTCTATAACAATCCCTCAGTGAAGAAACAGACCCATCACACTCAGACTCAGATCCAGAACATATAATGTTTTTCCCTCTAGTGGTGTTTCCAGGTAGTACTGAAACTGTGGAGCCACAACCCAGCTGTCTACACACTACTGCAGCTACATCCCTCTGGTCCCTGTCATCAGCTCCCACAGTCCTCCACTCTCCCTGGTCGTACCACTCCACTCCACCAGCACAGCGACTGCCTCCTCCCACCAGCCTCACATCATCAGGCTCTGAGAAAAGGAAAGAGAGAGACAGTAATCTTACTATTTTCTCACTAAAACCCACCTATATTGTCTCTCATATTCTTCACTCCAGGTGAGAAAAAAATGTTGATTGAGTGACAAACTGTTTCTTACCTGAGCAGGTGAGTCCAACAGCATTACCAGGTAGGCAGGTGTTGTTTTTTCTGTCTGAGGTGTCACAGTCCAGGAGAAGGGACTCTTTGCCTTTACACTGGAACTCTTTATCCCAGGTCTGACCCCCACCTTCTCCATAGAGCCCCCCCTGTAGAGCTGCAGGAGCCCCACAGCCAAACTCCCTACAGACTACCTCTGCATCCTGCCGGTCAAAGTCAGCTTCACACACTGAGGCCCAGGACTGATTGGACTTCACCTCCACTCTCCCAGAGCAGAGACCAGCTCCATCCACAAGCCGCACAGACTCTGGATAAAAAGAGTTGGTTGAACATTCAATCAGTTTTGTTCATGACACTGTCGAGGACTAAACACAAATATGTTGGATAAAAGATTGTAGTTTGCTATGTTTGATACTGTAAGAGGTAGAAATGGGTTCTTAGTCACTCGGGATAGTGTTGGGAATAATGCAGGCAGGAGACAGGAATAAGTTCACTTCACTGTTTACACACAGCTTAACTACAAGGTCTGATTCATTATGTCACGGTCAGGATTGGCTGGGCCAATAGTGGAAAAGGTTACTGGTTATAATGACATCACTGGTGAGAACTCAGTGATAAAAATATATTCTCTCTCTCATCTCTCTGTCTTCCTCTCCTCCTCCCTCATTCTCTTTGTGACAGTGGTAGTGAGTAGAGACATTCACTGAGATAACACTCAAATGCAAATGCATTCTGGGATATTTAAGTTGCATTTCATTTCTACTTGACTGAGTGATCTATTTAGTAAAGCAGACTGACAATCTAAACAGTCATCATGAGAGGTGCAGAGGAAGTTGTATGAATGAAGGAAATCAGTTGAATATAATTATAATATGTTGATATATCCTGATCAGATCACTGTGAGTCCAGGAAGGAGATATAATACATGGACAAAAGTATGTGGAACTCAGCAGTGAGTTTTACAACAGAGGATTATTTTTACGCTCTACGTGGTTCAGCCCTCGACTGTCTGTTCTGTGAGCTTGTGTTGTCTACCACTTCACTGCTGAGTCATTGTTGCTCCTAGATGTGCCACGTTGAAATTCACAGAGACCTTCAGAAAGGACATTTTACTGTCGATTTTTGTCTATGGAGATTGCATGGCAATGTGCTCAATTTTAAACACCTGTCAGGAACAGGTGTGGCTGAAATAGCCGAATCCACTAATGTCCACATACTTTTGGCCATATAGTGTATCTTGTTATTACCTGAGCAGATCACTGTGAGTCCAGGAGAGAGATCATAACTTCTGGAACACTCCCTCAGTGAAGACTCAGACCCATAACAGGAAAGTCTAAACGCTCTAGTGGTGTCTCCAAGTAGTACTGAAACAGTGGAGCCACAACCCAGCTGTCTACACACAACTGCAGCTGCATCCCAGTCTTCAGCTCCCACAGTCCTCCACTCTCCCTGGTTGTACCACTCCACTCCACCAGCACAGCGACTGCCTCCTCCCACCAGCCTCACATCATCAGGCTCTGAGAAAAGGAAAGAGAGAGATAGTAATCTTACTATTTTCTCACTAAAAACACACCTATATTGTCTCTCATATTCTTCACTCCAGGTGAGAATCAATGTTGATTGAGTGACAAACTGTTTCTCACCTGAGCAGGTGAGTCCAACAGCATTACCAGGTAGGCAGGTGTTGTTCTCTCTGTCTGAGGTGTCACAGTCCAGGAGAAGGGACTCTTTGCCTTTACACTGGAACTCTTTATCCCAGGTCTGACCCCCACCTTCTCCATAGAGCCCCCCCTGTAGAGCTACAGGAGCCCCACAGCCAACATCCCTACAGACTACCTCTGCATCCTGCCGGTCAAAGTCAGCTTCACACACTGAGGCCCAGGACTGATAGGACTTCACCTCCACTCTCCCAGAGCAGAGACCAGCTCCATCCACAAGCCGCACAGACTCTGGAGAAAAAGAGTTGGTTGAACATTCAATCAGTTTTGTTGATGACACTGTCAAGGACTAAACACAAATATGTTGGATAAAAGATTGTAGTTTGCTATGTTTGATACTGTAAGAGGTAGAAATGGGTTCTTAGTCACTCAGGATCGGGTTGGGAATAATGCAGGCAGGAGACAGGAATAAGTTCACTTCACTTTATAGAAAATAAACAGCTGGGCATCCATCAGGCAGCTTCACTTCAGTACCATCTGAACTACAATGATCTGCCCATGAACATCTCCCATAAACCAATATGACAAACACAAATATAATGTTTAAATACATCTGACATCTCTCCCTCTATTTAAATGAAATAAAAACACAAAGATGATACATGGTAATATTGTATAATGTATAAAATTAATCTCTCAATATGACCAGTCTCTTACCTGAACAGGTCACATGATGATAAGTTCTACCATTACAGCCACCAGGTCCTCCTCTTACAATGTCACACTGTCTAACAGAAGACTCATTTCCATAGCAACCACCTAGTATGACTCTTTGTTTTCCATCTTCAATCAGAGGTCCAATAGATTCAGCTACAGGATTCCCACAGTCCAGCTCTCTACACACAAACCTGACCTCTTTCATTATGCTCCACCAACTAGTACAAAGACCTAACCACTCTCCTTCATAGAAGACTTCCACTGTCCCAGAACAGGAAGTGGTTCCATTCACCAGTCTGACTGAGAGTTCAGCTGTAAACAGCAGAGAGGAAAACACAGTGGTGAGGACAGATGATGACAGTGATTCTGTTATTCTAACAGCAGTGATGCTTTGTGGTTGACAAGTATTAGTAGTTCCATAAAACACTACTTGTTATTGGGGTTTAGAATGGTTTGTATGGACACATGAATTTCTCCATGTGGGATAATAAAGTTGACTAATATTGAACTGCTTCTACACCTGCATTGTTTGCTGTTTGGGGTTTTAGGCTGGGTTTCTGTACAGCACTTTGAGATATCAGCTCATGTACGAAGGGCTATATAAATACATTTGATTTGATTTGATATAAACTGCTAGAATCACTGTAGATTTATACTCTACCTACCTGGTGGACTGACGCTTTGAGCCTGGAGATCTGAGGAGAAAGAGAGAGAAAGAGACAGAGAGATAGAGAGAAACAAAGGAGAAAGGGAGGAGTCAGAGGAAGAGAGAGACAGAGGTTAAATTAATATCAACATGACCTTTCATGATGTGATGGGGAAGACAGGCTTATCGTTGGTATGGTGCAACAACACCCATGTGTACATACACTATATATACAAAAGTATGTGGACACCACTTCAAATTAGTGGATTCTATTTCAGCCACACCCTTCCCCACCCCTTCCACACAGTAATACAGGCAAACATTGGCTGTAGAATGGCCTTATTGAAAAGCTCAGTGACTTTCAACAAGGCACCATCATAGGATGCCACCTTTCCAACAAGTCAGTTTGGCCCCGGTCAACTGTAAGTGCTGTTATTGTGAAGTGGAAACTTCTAGGAGCAACAGCTGCTCAACTGTGAATTGGTAGAGCGTACAAATCGTCTGTCCTCGGTTGCAACACTAACTGCAGAGTTCCAAACTACCTCTAGAAGCAACGTCAGCAGAATAACTGTTTGTTGGGAGCTTCAGGATGAATTTTCCATGACGGAGCAGCAACACACAAGCCTAAGATCACCATGTGGTCAATGCCAAGCGTTGGCTGGAGTGGTGTAAAACTCAGATAACAGGAGAACACTACCTGTCCTAATGCATAGTGCCAACTGTAAAGTTTGGTTGAGGAGGAATAATGGTCTGGGGATGTTTTCATTGTTCGGGTTAGGCCCCTTAGTTCCAGTGAAGGAAAATCTAATCGCATTATAGACAATTCTGTGCTTCCAACTTTGTGGCAACAGTTTGGGGAAGGCCCTTTCCTGTTTCAGCATGACAATTCCCCCTTGCAAAAAGCAAGGTCCATACAGAAATGGCTTGTCGAGATCGGTGTGGAGGAACTTGACTGGCCTGCACAGAGGCTAACCTAAACCCCATCGAATACCTTTGTGATGATTTGAAATGCAGACTGCAATCCAGGCCAAATCGCCCAACATCTGTACCTGAGCTCATGAATGCTCTTATGGCTGAATGGAAGCAAGTCCGTGCAGCAATGTTCCAACATCATTTCCTATCGAATATACAGTGTCTATGGGGTCATATTCCACTTCCTAAGGCTTCCACTAGATGGCAACATTCTTTAGAACCATGTTTGAGGCTTCTACTGTGAAGGAGGGGGGTGAGAGCTGTTTCAGTAAGGGCTCTGCCAGAGTGGCATGAGCTGATCACACTCGCTCACGTGATAGCGACCTGCGTTCCATTGCAATTCTAAAGACAAAGGAATTCTCCGGTTGGAACATTATTGAAGATTTATGTTAAAAACATCCTAAAGATTGATTCTATACATCGTTTGACATGTTTCTACGAACTGTAATATAACTGTTTGTCTGAACCTTCGCCTGAACTTATGAGTTTGGATTTGTTTACCAAACACGCTACCAAAAGGAGGTATTTGGACATAAATGATGGACTTTATCGAACAAAACAAACATTTATTGTGGAACTGGGATTCCTGGGAGTGCATTCTGATGAAGATCATCAAAGGTAAGTGAATATTTATAATGCTATTTCTGACTTCTGTTGACTCCACAACATGGTGGGTATCTGTATGGCTTGTTTTTGTGTCTGTGCGCCATACTCAGATTATTGCATGGTGGGCTTTTCCATAAAGTGTTTTTGAAATCTGACACAGCGGTTGCATTAAGGAGAAGTGGATCTATAATTCCACGCATAACACATATTTTATCAATGTTTATTATGAGTATTTCTGTAAATTGATGTGGATCTCTGCAAAATCACCAAATGTTTTGGAAGCAAAACATTACTGAACATAACGCGATTTCTGGATATAAATATGAACTTCCTCAAACAAAACATACATGTATTGTGTAACATGATGTCCTATGAGTGTCATCTGATGAAGATCATCAAAGGTTAGTGATACATTTAATCTGTATTTCTGCTTTTTGTGACTCCTCTCTTTGGCTGGAAAAATGGCTGTGTTTTTCTGTGACGAGGTGCTGACCTAACATAATCTGATGGTGTGCTTTCGTCGTAAAGTATTTTTGAAATCGGACAATGTGGTGGGATTTACAACAAGTTTATGTATGTTTGAGTAATTTTAATTATGAGATTTCTGTTGTTTGACTGTTGTCAAATCGATCCCGTTAACGGGATCTTAGCCCGTCTCTTCCATAGGAGACCATGTCAGTCGTGAAGAGGGCATGACAACACAGTGGTAGGCCTGATCACCGACAACGAGCTCCAAGCACACCATGTCAGTCGTGAAGAGGGCATGACAACACAGTGGTAGGCCTGATCACCGACAACGAGCTCCAAGCACACCATGTCAGTCGTGAAGAGGGCATGACAACACAGTGGTAGGCCTGATCACCGACAACGTCAGTCTGAAGAGGCAAGACAACACAGTGGTAGGCCTGATCACCGACAACGAGCTCCAAGCACACCATGTCAGTCATGAAGCGGGCACGACAAAACCTATTCCCCCTCAGGAGACTGAAAAGATTTGGCATGGGTCCTCAGATCCTCAAAAGGTTCTACAGCTGCACCATCGAGAGCATCCTGACTGGTAGCATCACTGCCTTGTACGTCAACTGCTCAGCCTCCGACCGCAAGGCACTACAGAGGGTAGTGTGAATGGCCCAGTACATCACTGAGGTCAAGCTTGCTGCCATCCAGGACCTCTATAACAGGCGGTGTCAGAGGAAGGCCCTGAAAATTGTGAAAGACACCAGTCACCCTAGTCATAGTGTTCTCTCTTCTACCGCACGGCAAGCGGTACCGGAGCACCAAGTCTAGGTCAAAGAGGCTTCTAAACAGCTTCCATCTCCAAGCCATAAGACTCCTGAACATCAATGGTTACCCAGACTATTCATATTGCCCCCCCCCCTCCCCTCTCAAAACCACTGCCTCTCTCTTTTGTCATCTATGCATAGTCACTTAACTTGAAAATAAAAGAGAGCCGCTCACTCTAGGAGCTCAGATGCAAATATTTAATTCCCAACGTTTCGACAGCCAAGCTGTCGTCATCAGGGTTTTCTACTCCGCTAGATAGTCACTTAACTTTCCCTCGATGTTCATACTACCTCAACTAACCGGTGCCCCCACACTGACTCTAACCGGTGCCCCCACACACTGACTCTAACCGGTGCCCCACACACTGACTCTAACCGGTGCCCCACACACTGACTGAACCGGTGCCCCCACACACTGACTCTAACCGGTGCCCCCACACACTGACTCTAACCGGTGCCCCCACACACTG
>NC_088413.1:1777216-1808094 GCF_034236695.1 Oncorhynchus nerka | reverse complement strand
TGGGGCACCGGTTAGAGTCAGTGTGAGGGGCACTGGTTAGAGTCAGTGTGAGGGCACCGGTTAGAGTCAGTGTGAGGGCACGGTTAGAGTCAGTGTGGGGGCACGGTTAGAGTCAGTGTGGGGGCACCGGTTAGAGTCAGTGTGGGGGCACCGGTTAGAGTCAGTGTGGGGGGCACCGGTTAGGAGTCAGTGTGTGGGGGCACCGGTTAGAGTCAGTGTGGGGGCACGGTTAGAGTCAGTGTGTGGGGGCACCGGTTAGAGTCAGTGTGTGGGCACCGGTTAGAGTCAGTGTGGGGCACCGGTTAGAGTCAGTGTGGGGGCACCGGTTAGAGTCAGTGTGGGGGCACGGTTAGAGTCAGTGTGTGGGGCACCGGTTAGAGTCAGTGTGGGGGGCACCGGTTAGAGTCAGTGTGGGGGGCACCGGTTAGAGTCAGTGTGGGGGGCACCGGTTAGAGTCAGTGTGTGGGGCACCGGTTAGAGTCAGTGTGTGGGGCACCGGTTAGAGTCAGTGTGGGGGGCACCGGTTAGAGTCAGTGTGGGGCACCGGTTAGAGTCAGTGTGGGGGCACCGGTTAGAGTCAGTGTGTGGGGGCACGGTTAGAGTCAGTGTGTGGGGGCACCGGTTAGAGTCAGTGTGGGGGCACCGGTTAGAGTCAGTGTGGGGGCACCGGTTAGAGTCAGTGTGGGGGCACGGTTAGAGTCAGTGTGGGGGGCACCGGTTAGAGTCAGTGTGGGGCACCGGTTAGAGTCAGTGTGGGGGGCACCGGTTAGAGTCAGTGTGGGGGGCACCGGTTAGAGTCAGTGTGGGGGGCACGGTTAGAGTCAGTGTGGGGGCACCGGTTAGAGTTGTGGGGGCAGGTTAGTCAGTGTGGGGGGTGTCGGTTAGAGTCAGTGTGGGGGCACCGGTTAGAGTCAGTGTGAGGGGCACGGTTAGAGTCAGTGTGGGGGCACCGGTTAGAGTCAGTGTGTGGGTCAGTGTGAGGGCACTGGTTAGAGTCAGTGTGGGGGGCACCGGTTAGAGAGTCACCGTTAGTCAGTGTGGGGGCACCGGTTAGAGTCAGTGTGTGGGGGCACCGGTTAGAGTCAGTGTGGGGGGCACGGTTAGAGTCAGTGTGAGGGGCACGGTTAGAGTCAGTGTGGGGGCAAGAGTCAGTGTGTGGGGGCACCGGTTAGAGTCAGTGTGAGGGGCACCGGTTAGAGTCAGTGTGGGGGCACCGGTTAGAGTCAGTGTGAGGGCACCGGTTAGAGTCAGTGTGGGGCACCGGTTAGAGTCAGTGTGGGGGCACCGGTTAGGTCAGTGTGGGGGCACCGGTTAGAGTCAGTGTGGGGGCACCGGTTAGAGTCAGTGTGTGGGGGCACCGGTTAGAGTCAGTGTGGGGGGCACCGGTTAGAGTCAGTGTGGGGGCACCGGTTAGAGTCAGTGTGGGGCACCGGTTAGAGTCAGTGTGGGGGGCACCGGTTAGAGTCAGTGTGTGGGCACCGGTTAGAGTCAGTGTGGGGGGCACCGGTTAGAGTCAGTGTGGGGCACCGGTTAGAGTCAGTGTGGGGGGCACGGTTAGAGTCAGTGTGTGGGGGCAGGGCAGTGTGTGGGGGCACGGTTAGAGTCAGTGTGGGGGGCACCGGTTAGAGTCAGTGTGGGGGGCACCGGTTAGAGTCAGTGTGGGGGCACCGGTTAGAGTCAGTGTGGGGGCACGGTTAGAGTCAGTGTGTGGGGCACGGTTAGAGTCAGTGTGGGGCACGGTTAGAGTCAGTGTGGGGGCACGGTTAGAGTCAGTGTGGGGGCACGGTTAGAGTCAGTGTGGGGGCACCGGTTAGAGTCAGTGTGGGGGGCACGGTTAGAGTCAGTGTGGGGCACCGGTTAGTCAGTGTGTGGGGCACCGGTTAGTCAGTGTGGGGCACCGGTTAGAGTCAGTGTGGGGGCACCGGTTAGAGTCAGTGTGGGGGCACGGTTAGAGTCAGTGTGGGGGGCACGGTTAGAGTCAGTGTGGGGGGCACCGGTTAGAGTCAGTGTGGGGGGCACCGGTTAGAGTCAGTGTGGGGGCACGGTTAGAGTCAGTGTGGGGGGCACCGGTTAGAGTCAGTGTGTGGGGGGTACCGGTTAGAGTCAGTGTGGGGGCACGGTTAGAGTCAGTGTGGGGGCACGGTTAGAGTCAGTGTGGGGGCACCGGTTAGAGTCAGTGTGTGGGCACCGGTTAGAGTCAGTGTGGGGGGCACCGGTTAGAGTCAGTGTGGGGGCACGGTTAGAGTCAGTGTGGGGGCACCGGTTAGAGTCAGTGTGGGGCACCGGTTAGAGTCAGTGTGAGGGCACCGGTTAGAGTCAGTGTGTGGGGCACCGGTTAGAGTCAGTGTGTGGGGGCACCGGTTAGAGTCAGTGTGGGGGCACGGTTAGAGTCAGTGTGAGGGGCACCGGTTAGAGTCAGTGTGGGGCACCGGTTAGAGTCAGTGTGGGGGGCACCGGTTAGAGTCAGTGTGTGGGGCACCGGTTAGAGTCAGTGTGGGGCACGGTTAGAGTCAGTGTGGGGGGCACCGGTTAGAGTCAGTGTGGGGGCACGGTTAGAGTCAGTGTGTGGGCACCGGTTAGAGTCAGTGTGGGGGCACCGGTTAGAGTCAGTGTGGGGGCACCGGTTAGAGTCAGTGTGTGGGGGCACCGGTTAGAGTCAGTGTGTGGGGGCACCGGTTAGAGTCAGTGTGTGGGGGCACCGGTTAGTCAGTGTGGGGGCACCGGTTAGAGTCAGTGTGGGGGGCACGGTTAGAGTCAGTGTGGGGGCACCGGTTAGAGTCAGTGTGAGGGCACCGGTTAGAGTCAGTGTGTGGGGGCACGGTTAGAGTCAGTGTGGGGGCACCGGTTAGAGTCAGTGTGTGGGGGCACGGTTAGAGTCAGTGTGAGGGGCACCGTTAGAGTCAGGCACGGTTAGAGTCAGTGTGTGGGCACCGGTTAGAGTCAGTGTGTGGGGGCACCGGTTAGAGTCAGTGTGGGGGGCACGGTTAGAGTCAGTGTGGGGGGCACCGGTTAGAGTCAGTGTGGGGGCACCGGTTAGAGTCAGTGTGTGGGGCACCGGTTAGAGTCAGTGTGGGGCACGGTTAGAGTCAGTGTGGGGGCACCGGTTAGAGTCAGTGTGAGGGGGCACGGTTAGAGTCAGTGTGGGGGCACCGGTTAGAGTCAGTGTGGGGCACCGGTTAGAGTCAGTGTGGGGGGCACCGGTTAGAGTCAGTGTGGGGGGCACCGGTTAGAGTCAGTGTGGGGGCACTGGTTAGAGTCAGTGTGTGGGGCACCGGTTAGAGTCAGTGTGGGGGCACGGTTAGAGTCAGTGTGGGGGCACCGGTTAGAGTCAGTGTGGGGGGCACGGTTAGAGTCAGTGTGGGGGCACCGGTTAGAGTCAGTGTGTGGGGGCACCGGTTAGAGTCAGTGTGGGGGGGCACCGGTTAGAGTCAGTGTGGGGGCACCGGTTAGAGTCAGTGTGGGGGGCACCGGTTAGAGTCAGTGTGGGGGGCACCGGTTAGAGTCAGTGTGGGGGGCACCGGTTAGAGTCAGTGTGGGGGCACCGGTTAGAGTCAGTGTGGGGGCACCGGTTAGAGTCAGTGTGGGGGGCACCGGTTAGAGTCAGTTAGTGTGTGGGGCACCGGTTAGAGTCAGTGTGGGGGGCACGGTTAGAGTCAGTGTGAGGGCACCGGTTAGAGTCAGTGTGGGGGGCACCGGTTAGAGTCAGTGTGTGGGGCACCGGTTAGAGTCAGTGTGGGGGCACCGGTTAGAGTCAGTGTGGGGGGCACGGTTAGAGTCAGTGTGGGGGCACCGGTTAGAGTCAGTGTGTGGGGGCACCGGTTAGAGTCAGTGTGGGGGCACCGGTTAGAGTCAGTGTGGGGGCACGGTTAGAGTCAGTGTGGGGGGCACCGGTTAGAGTCAGTGTGGGGGCACCGGTTAGAGTCAGTGTGGGGGGCACCGGTTAGAGTCAGTGTGTGGGGGCACCGGTTAGAGTCAGTGTGTGGGGGCACCGGTTAGAGTCAGTGTGGGGGCACGGTTAGAGTCAGTGTGTGGGGGCACGGTTAGAGTCAGTGTGTGGGGCACCGGTTAGAGTCAGTGTGTGGGGGCACCGGTTAGAGTCAGTGTGTGGGGCACGGTTAGGTCAGTGTGTGGGGGGCACCGGTTAGAGTCAGTGTGGGGCACCGGTTAGAGTCAGTGTGTGGGGCACGGTTAGAGTCAGTGTGTGGGGCACCGGTTAGAGTCAGTGTGGGGGCACCGGTTAGAGTCAGTGTGTGGGGGCACCGGTTAGAGTCAGTGTGTGGGGCACCGGTTAGAGTCAGTGTGGGGGCACCGGTTAGAGTCAGTCAGTTAGTCAGTGTGGGGCACCGGTTAGAGTCAGTGTGAGGGCACTGGTTAGAGTCAGTGTGTGGGGCACCGGTTAGAGTCAGTGTGTGGGGGCACGGTTAGAGTCAGTGTGGGGGGCACCGGTTAGAGTCAGTGTGTGGGGGCACCGGTTAGAGTCAGTGTGGGGGGCACCGGTTAGAGTCAGTGTGTGGGGCACGGTTAGAGTCAGTGTGTGTGGGGGCACCGGTTAGAGTCAGTGTGTGGGGCACCGGTTAGAGTCAGTGTGTGGGGGCACCGGTTAGAGTCAGTGTGGGGGGCACCGGTTAGAGTCAGTGTGTGGGGCACCGGTTAGAGTCAGTGTGTGGGGGACCGGTTAGAGTCAGTGTGGGGGGCACGGTTAGAGTCAGTGTGTGGGGGCACGAGTTGTGTGGGGCAGGTTAGTCAGTGTGGGGGCACCGGTTAGAGTCAGTGTGTGGGGGCACCGGTTAGAGTCAGTGTGTGGGGCACGGTTAGAGTCAGTGTGGGGGGCACCGGTTAGAGTCAGTGTGGGGCACCGGTTAGAGTCAGTGTGGGGGCACCGGTTAGAGTCAGTGTGGGGGGCACGGTTAGAGTCAGTGTGGGGGGGCACCGGTTAGAGTCAGTGTGGGGGTGTCGGTTAGAGTCAGTGTGGGGGCACCGGTTAGAGTCAGTGTGGGGGCACCGGTTAGAGTCAGTGTGAGGGGGCACCGGTTAGAGTCAGTGTGAGGGCACCGGTTAGAGTCAGTGTGTGGGGGCACCGGTTAGAGTCAGTGTGGGGGGCACCGGTTAGAGTCAGTGTGTGGGGGCACCGGTTAGAGTCAGTGTGGGGGGCACCGGTTAGAGTCAGTGTGGGGGCACGGTTAGAGTCAGTGTGTGGGCACCGGTTAGAGTCAGTGTGGGGGCACCGGTTAGAGTCAGTGTGGGGGCACCGGTTAGAGTCAGTGTGGGGGGCACCGGTTAGAGTCAGTGTGTGGGGGCACCGGTTAGAGTCAGTGTGGGGCACCGGTTAGAGTCAGTGTGTGGGGGGCACGGTTAGAGTCAGTGTGTGGGGGCACCGGTTAGAGTCAGTGTGGGGGCACCGGTTAGAGTCAGTGTGGGGGCACGGTTAGAGTCAGTGTGTGGGGGGCACCGGTTAGAGTCAGTGTGGGGGCACCGGTTAGAGTCAGTGTTAGAGTCAGTGGGGGGGCACCGGTTAGAGTCAGTGTGGGGCACGGTTAGAGTCAGTGTGAGGGGCACCGGTTAGAGTCAGTGTGGGGGGCACGGTTAGAGTCAGTGTGAGGGGCACCGGTTAGAGTCAGTGTGGGGCACGGTTAGAGTCAGTGTGGGGGCACCGGTTAGAGTCAGTGTGTGGGGGCACCGGTTAGAGTCAGTGTGGGGGCACGGTTAGAGTCAGTGTGGGGGCACCGGTTAGAGTCAGTGTGTGGGGCACCGGTTAGAGTCAGTGTGGGGGCACGGTTAGAGTCAGTGTGTGGGGGCACCGGTTAGAGTCAGTGTGGGGGGCACCGGTTAGAGTCAGTGTGTGGGGCACCGGTTAGAGTCAGTGTGGGGGGCACCGGTTAGAGTCAGTGTGGGGGGCACCGGTTAGAGTCAGTGTGGGGCACGGTTAGAGTCAGTGTGGGGGCACCGGTTAGAGTCAGTGTGAGGCACAGTTAGAGTCAGTGTGGGGGCACCGGTTAGAGTCAGTGTGGGGGCACGGTTAGAGTCAGTGTGGGGGGCACCGGTTAGAGAGTCAGTGTGGGGGGCACCGGTTAGAGTCAGTGTGGGGGGCACGGTTAGAGTCAGTGTGGGGGGCACCGGTTAGAGTCAGTGTGAGGGGCACGGTTAGAGTCAGTGTGGGGGCACCGGTTAGAGTCAGTGTGGGGTGTGGGGGGGCACCGGTTAGAGTCAGTGTGGTTAGGGTCAGTGTGGGGGGCACCGGTTAGAGTCAGTGTGGGGGGCACGGTTAGAGTCAGTGTGGGGGGCACCGGTTAGAGTCAGTGTGGGGCACCGGTTAGAGTCAGTGTGTGGGGCACCGGTTAGAGTCAGTGTGGGGGGCACGGTTAGAGTCAGTGTGGGGGCACCGGTTAGAGTCAGTGTGGGGGGCACCGGTTAGAGTCAGTGTGGGGGCACGGTTAGAGTCAGTGTGTGGGGGCACGGTTAGAGTCAGTGTGAGGGGCACCGGTTAGAGTCAGTGTGGGGCACGGTTAGAGTCAGTGTGTGGGGCACCGGTTAGAGTCAGTGTGAGGGCACGGTTAGAGTCAGTGTGGGGGCACCGGTTAGAGTCAGTGTGGGGGGCACCGGTTAGAGTCAGTGTGTGGGGGCACCGGTTAGAGTCAGTGTGGGGGCACCGGTTAGAGTCAGTGTGGGGGGCACCGGTTAGAGTCAGTGTGTGGGGCACCGGTTAGAGTCAGTGTGGGGGCACGGTTAGAGTCAGTGTGTGGGGGCACCGGTTAGAGTCAGTGTGGGGGGGCACCGGTTAGAGTCAGTGTGGGGGCACCGGTTAGAGTCAGTGTGTGGGGGCACCGGTTAGAGTCAGTGTGGGGGGGCACCGGTTAGAGTCAGTGTGTGGGGGCACCGGTTAGAGTCAGTGTGGGGGCACCGGTTAGAGTCAGTGTGGGGGGCACGGTTAGAGTCAGTGTGGGGGGCACCGGTTAGAGTCAGTGTGTGGGGGCACCGGTTAGAGTCAGTGTGGGGGCACCGGTTAGAGTCAGTGTGTCAGTTAGAGTCAGTGGGGGCACCGGTTAGAGTCAGTGTGGGGGCACCGGTTAGAGTCAGTGTGGGGGCACCGGTTAGAGTCAGTGTGTGGGGGCACGGTTAGAGTCAGTGTGGGGGGCACCGGTTAGAGTCAGTGTGGGGGCACCGGTTAGAGTCAGTGTGGGGGGCACCGGTTAGAGTCAGTGTGGGGGCACGGTTAGAGTCAGTGTGTGGGGGCACCGGTTAGAGTCAGTGTGGGGGCACTGGTTAGAGTCAGTGTGGGGGGCACCGGTTAGAGTCAGTGTGGGGGGCACCGGTTAGAGTCAGTGTGGGGGGCACCGGTTAGAGTCAGTGTGGGGGCACCGGTTAGAGTCAGTGTGGGGGCACCGGTTAGAGTCAGTGTGGGGGCACCGGTTAGAGTCAGTGTGGGGGGCACGGTTAGAGTCAGTGTGGGGGGCACCGGTTAGAGTCAGTGTGAGGGGCACCGGTTAGAGTCAGTGTGTGGGGCACCGGTTAGAGTCAGTGTGGGGGCACCGGTTAGAGTCAGTGTGTGGGGGCACCGGTTAGAGTCAGTGTGTGGGGGCACGGTTAGAGTCAGTGTGGGGGGCACGGTTAGAGTCAGTGTGAGGGCACCGGTTAGAGAGTCAGTGTCAGTGGGGGCACCGGTTAGAGTCAGTGTGTGGGGGCACCGGTTAGAGTCAGTGTGTGGGGGCACGGTTAGAGTCAGTGTGTGGGGGCACCGGTTAGAGTCAGTGTGGGGGCACCGGTTAGTCAGTGTGGGGGCACCGGTTAGAGTCAGTGTGTGGGGGCACCGGTTAGAGTCAGTGTGTGGGGCACCGGTTAGAGTCAGTGTGGGGGGGCACCGGTTAGAGTCAGTGTGTGGGGCACCGGTTAGAGTCAGTGTGTGGGGGCGCCGGTTAGAGTCCGTGTGAGGGGGTGTCGGTTAGAGTCAGTGTGTGGGGGCACCGGTTAGAGTCAGTGTGAGGGGCACTGGTTAGAGTCAGTGTGGGGCACGGTTAGAGTCAGTGTGGGGGCACGGTTAGAGTCAGTGTGGGGGCACCGGTTAGTCAGTGTGGGGGGCACCGGTTAGAGTCAGTGTGTGGGGGCACCGGTTAGAGTCAGTGTGGGGGCACCGGTTAGAGTCAGTGTGGGGGGCACGGTTAGAGTCAGTGTGTGGGGCACCGGTTAGAGTCAGTGTGTGGGGCACCGGTTAGAGTCAGTGTGTGGGGCACCGGTTAGAGTCAGTGTGTGGGGGCACGGTTAGGTCAGTGTGGGGGCACGGTTAGAGTCAGTGTGGGGGGCACGGTTAGAGTCAGTGTGGGGGCACGGTTAGAGTCAGTGTGTGGGGGCACCGGTTAGAGTCAGTGTTGTGGGGCACCGGTTAGAGTCAGTGTGTGGGGCACCGGTTAGAGTCAGTGTGTGGGGCACGGTTAGAGTCAGTGTGTGGGGCACGGTTAGAGTCAGTGTGTGGGGCACCGGTTAGAGTCAGTGTGGGGGCACCGGTTAGAGTCAGTGTGAGGGGCACGGTTAGAGTCAGTGTGGGGGCACCGGTTAGAGTCAGTGTGGGGGCACCGGTTAGAGTCAGTGTGAGGGGCACCGGTTAGAGTCAGTGTGGGGGCACGGTTAGAGTCAGTGTGAGGGGCACCGGTTAGAGTCAGTGTGGGGGCACCGGTTAGAGTCAGTGTGGGGGGCACCGGTTAGAGTCAGTGTGGGGGGCACCGGTTAGAGTCAGTGTGGGGGCACCGGTTAGAGTCAGTGTGGGGGGCACCGGTTAGAGTCAGTGTGTGGGGGCACCGGTTAGAGTCAGTGTGTGGGGGCACCGGTTAGAGTCAGTGTGTGGGGGCACCGGTTAGAGTCAGTGTGTGGGGGCACCGGTTAGAGTCAGTGTGTGGGGGCACCGGTTAGAGTCAGTGTGTGGGGGCACGGTTAGAGTCAGTGTGGGGGCACCGGTTAGAGTCAGTGTGTGGGGGCAGTTAGTCAGTGGGGGGGCACCGGTTAGAGTCAGTGTGTGGGGCACGGTTAGAGTCAGTGTGTGGGGGCACCGGTTAGAGTCAGTGTGGGGGCACCGGTTAGAGTCAGTGTGGGGGCACCGGTTAGAGTCAGTGTGAGGGCACCGGTTAGAGTCAGTGTGGGGGCACGGTTAGAGTCAGTGTGGGGGGGCACCGGTTAGAGTCAGTGTGGGGGGCACCGGTTAGAGTCAGTGTGGGGGCACGGTTAGTCAGTGTGGGGGGCACCGGTTAGAGTCAGTGTGTGGGGGCACCGGTTAGAGTCAGTGTGAGGGGCACTGGTTAGAGTCAGTGTGTGGGGGCAACGGTTAGAGTCAGTGTGAGGGGCACCGGTTAGAGTCAGTGTGTGGGGGCACCGGTTAGAGTCAGTGTGTGGGGGCACGGTTAGAGTCAGTGTGTGGGGCACCGGTTAGAGTCAGTGTGGGGGGCACCGGTTAGAGTCAGTGTGGGGGCACGGTTAGAGTCAGTGTGGGGGCACCGGTTAGAGTCAGTGTGGGGGCACCGGTTAGAGTCAGTGTGGGGGCACCGGTTAGAGTCAGTGTGTGGGGCACCGGTTAGAGTCAGTGTGTGGGGCAGTTAGAGTCAGTGTGGGGCACGGTTAGAGTCAGTGTGGGGGCACCGGTTAGAGTCAGTGTGTGGGGGCACCGGTTAGAGTCAGTGTGTGGGGGCACCGGTTAGAGTCAGTGTGTGGGGCACCGGTTAGAGTCAGTGTGGGGGGCACCGGTTAGAGTCAGTGTGGGGGCACGGTTAGAGTCAGTGTGGGGGCACCGTTAGTCAGTGGGGCACGGTTAGAGTCAGTGTGTGGGGGCACCGGTTAGAGTCAGTGTGGGGGCACCGGTTAGAGTCAGTGTGTGGGGGCACCGGTTAGAGTCAGTGTGGGGGGCACCGGTTAGAGTCAGTGTGGGGGGGCACCGGTTAGAGTCAGTGTGTGGGGGCACCGGTTAGAGTCAGTGTGGGGGGCACCGGTTAGAGTCAGTGTGAGGGGGCACCGGTTAGAGTCAGTGTGAGGGCACCGGTTAGAGTCAGTGTGTGGGGGCACCGGTTAGAGTCAGTGTGTGGGGCACCGGTTAGAGTCAGTGTGTGGGGCACCGGTTAGAGTCAGTGTGAGGGGGCACCGGTTAGAGTCAGTGTGTGGGGGCACAGTCAGTGTGGGGGGCACCGGTTAGAGTCAGTGTGGGGGGCAACGGTTAGAGTCAGTGTGTGGGGGCACCGGTTAGAGTCAGTGTGTGGGGGCACCGGTTAGAGTCAGTGTGTGGGGGCACCGGTTAGAGTCAGTGTGTGGGGGCACCGGTTAGAGTCAGTGTGTGGGGGCACCGGTTAGAGTCAGTGTGGGGGCACGGTTAGAGTCAGTGTGGGGGGCACCGTTAGTCAGTGTGGGGCACCGGTTAGAGTCAGTGTGTGGGGCACGGTTAGAGTCAGTGTGTGGGGGCACCGGTTAGAGTCAGTGTGGGGGCAGTGTCAGTGTGGGGGGCACCGGTTAGAGTCAGTGTGTGGGGCACCGGTTAGAGTCAGTGTGTGGGGGCACCGGTTAGAGTCAGTGTGTGGGGGCACCGGTTAGAGTCAGTGTGAGGGGCACTGGTTAGAGTCAGTGTGGGGGCACCGGTTAGAGTCAGTGTGTGGGGGCACCGGTTAGAGTCAGTGTGTGGGGGCACGGTTAGAGTCAGTGTGTGGGGCACCGGTTAGAGTCAGTGTGTGGGGGCACGGTTAGAGTCAGTGTGGGGGGCACCGGTTAGAGTCAGTGTGTGGGGGCACCGGTTAGAGTCAGTGTGTGGGGGCACCGGTTAGAGTCAGTGTGTGGGGCACCGGTTAGAGTCAGTGTGTGGGGCACCGGTTAGAGTCAGTGTGTGAGTCAGTGTGTGGGGGCACCGGTTAGAGTCAGTGTGAGGGGCACTGGTTAGAGTCAGTGTGTGGGGGCAACGGTTAGAGTCAGTGTGAGGGGCACTGGTTAGAGTCAGTGTGGGGGCACCGGTTAGAGTCAGTGTGGGGGCAACGGTTAGAGTCAGTGTGTGGGGGCACCGGTTAGAGTCAGTGTGTGGGGCACGGTTAGAGTCAGTGTGTGGGGGCACCGGTTAGAGTCAGTGTGGGGGCACCGGTTAGAGTCAGTGTGGGGGCACCGGTTAGAGTCAGTGTGTGGGGGCACCGGTTAGAGTCAGTGTGTGGGGCACCGGTTAGAGTCAGTGTGTGGGGGCACCGGTTAGAGTCAGTGTGTGGGGGCACCGGTTAGAGTCAGTGTGGGGGGCACCGGTTAGAGTCAGTGTGGGGGCACCGGTTAGAGTCAGTGTGGGGGCAGAGTCAGTGTGTGGGGGCACCGGTTAGAGTCAGTGTGGGGGGCACGGTTAGAGTCAGTGTGTGGGGGCACCGGTTAGAGTCAGTGTGTGGGGGCACGGTTAGAGTCAGTGTGGGGGCACCGGTTAGAGTCAGTGTGGGGGGCACCGGTTAGAGTCAGTGTGGGGGGCACCGGTTAGAGTCAGTGTGGGGGCACCGGTTAGAGTCAGTGTGGGGGCACCGGTTAGAGTCAGTCACCGTTAGTCAGTGTGGGGGGCACCGGTTAGAGTCAGTGTGGGGGCACCGGTTAGAGTCAGTGTGGGGGCACGGTTAGAGTCAGTGTGGGGGCACCGGTTAGAGTCAGTGTGGGGGGCACCGGTTAGAGTCAGTGTGGGGGCACAGTCAGTGTGGGGGCACCGGTTAGTCAGTGTGTGGGGGCACGGTTAGAGTCAGTGTGGGGGCACCGGTTAGAGTCAGTGTGTGGGGGCACGGTTAGAGTCAGTGTGGGGGCACACGGTTAGAGTCAGTGTGGGGGCACCGGTTAGAGTCAGTGTGTGGGGGCACGGTTAGAGTCAGTGTGGGGGGCACCGGTTAGAGTCAGTGTGGGGGCACCGGTTAGAGTCAGTGTGTGGGGGCACCGGTTAGAGTCAGTGTGGGGGCACCGGTTAGAGTCAGTGTGGGGGCACCGGTTAGAGTCAGTGTGTGGGGGCACCGGTTAGAGTCAGTGTGGGGGGCACCGGTTAGAGTCAGTGTGGGGGGCACCGGTTAGAGTCAGTGTGGGGGCACCGGTTAGAGTCAGTGTGTGGGGGGCACCGGTTAGAGTCAGTGTGGGGGCACCGGTTAGAGTCAGTGTGTGGGGGCACCGGTTAGAGTCAGTGTGTGGGGCACCGGTTAGAGTCAGTGTGTGGGGGCACGGTTAGAGTCAGTGTGGGGGCACCGGTTAGAGTCAGTGTGGGGGCACGTTAGAGTCAGTGTGTGGGGGCACCGGTTAGAGTCAGTGTGGGGGGCACCGGTTAGAGTCAGTGTGGGGGGCACCGGTTAGAGTCAGTGTGAGGGGGCACCGGTTAGAGTCAGTGTGGGGGCACCGGTTAGAGTCAGTGTGGGGCACCGGTTAGAGTCAGTGTGTGGGGCACCGGTTAGAGTCAGTGTGGGGGCACCGGTTAGAGTCAGTGTGGGGGGTGTCCGGTTAGAGTCAGTGTGGGGGGCACCGGTTAGAGTCAGTGTGGGGGCACCGGTTAGAGTCAGTGTGTGGGGGCACCGGTTAGAGTCAGTGTGGGGGGCACCGGTTAGAGTCAGTGTGTGGGGGCACCGGTTAGAGTCAGTGTGTGGGGGCACCGGTTAGAGTCAGTCAGTTAGTCAGTGGGCACCGGTTAGAGTCAGTGTGGGGGGCACCGGTTAGAGTCAGTGTGTGGGGGCACCGGTTAGAGTCAGTGTGGGGGGCACCGGTTAGAGTCAGTGTGGGGGGCACGGTTAGAGTCAGTGTGGGGGCACCGGTTAGAGTCAGTGTGTGGGGCACCGGTTAGAGTCACTGTGAGGGGGCACCGGTTAGAGTCAGTGTGTGGGGGCACCGGTTAGAGTCAGTGTGAGGGGGCACCGGTTAGAGTCAGTGTGTGGGGCACCGGTTAGAGTCAGTGTGAGGGGGCACCGGTTAGAGTCAGTGTGGGGGCACCGGTTAGAGTCAGTGTGGGGGCACCGGTTAGAGTCAGTGTGGGGGGCACCGGTTAGAGTCAGTGTGGGGGCACCGGTTAGAGTCAGTGTGGGGGCACCGGTTAGAGTCAGTGTGGGGGGCACCGGTTAGAGTCAGTGTGTGGGGCACCGGTTAGAGTCAGTGTGGGGGCACCGGTTAGAGTCAGTGTGGGGGGCACCGGTTAGAGTCAGTGTGGGGGCACCGGTTAGAGTCAGTGTGGGGGCACCGGTTAGAGTCAGTGTGGGGGCACGGTTAGAGTCAGTGTGGGGGGCACCGGTTAGAGTCAGTGTGGGGGGCACCGGTTAGAGTCAGTGTGGGGGGCACCGGTTAGAGTCAGTGTGGGGGCACCGGTTAGAGTCAGTGTGGGGGCACCGGTTAGAGTCAGTGTGGGGGCACCGGTTAGAGTCAGTGTGGGGGCACCGGTTAGAGTCAGTGTGGGGGGCACCGGTTAGAGTCAGTGTGGGGGCACCGGTTAGAGTCAGTGTGGGGGCACCGGTTAGAGTCAGTGTGGGGGGCACCGGTTAGAGTCAGTGTGGGGGCACCGGTTAGAGTCAGTGTGGGGGCACCGGTTAGAGTCAGTGTGGGGGCACCGGTTAGAGTCAGTGTGAGGGGGCACCGGTTAGAGTCAGTGTGGGGGGGCACCGGTTAGAGTCAGTGTGGGGGCACCGGTTAGAGTCAGTGTGGGGGCACCGGTTAGAGTCAGTGTGGGGGGGCACCGGTTAGAGTCAGTGTGGGGGCACCGGTTAGAGTCAGTGTGGGGGGGCACCGGTTAGAGTCAGTGTGGGGGGCACCGGTTAGAGTCAGTGTGGGGGCACCGGTTAGAGTCAGTGTGGGGGCACCGGTTAGAGTCAGTGTGGGGGCACCGGTTAGAGTCAGTGTGGGGGCACCGGTTAGAGTCAGTGTGGGGGCACCGGTTAGAGTCAGTGTGTGGGGGCACCGGTTAGAGTCAGTGTGGGGGCACCGGTTAGAGTCAGTGTGGGGGCACCGGTTAGAGTCAGTGTGGGGGCACCGGTTAGAGTCAGTGTGTGGGGGCACCGGTTAGAGTCAGTGTGGGGGCACCGGTTAGAGTCAGTGTGGGGGGCACCGGTTAGAGTCAGTGTGGGGGGCACCGGTTAGAGTCAGTGTGGGGGGCACCGGTTAGAGTCAGTGTGGGGGCACCGGTTAGAGTCAGTGTGGGGGGCACCGGTTAGAGTCAGTGTGGGGGCACCGGTTAGAGTCAGTGTGGGGGGCACCGGTTAGAGTCAGTGTGGGGGCACCGGTTAGAGTCAGTGTGGGGGGGCACCGGTTAGAGTCAGTGTGGGGGCACCGGTTAGAGTCAGTGTGGGGGCACCGGTTAGAGTCAGTGTGGGGGCACCGGTTAGAGTCAGTGTGTGGGGGCACCGGTTAGAGTCAGTGTGTGGGGGCACCGGTTAGAGTCAGTGTGTGGGGCACCGGTTAGAGTCAGTGTGGGGGCACCGGTTAGAGTCAGTGTGGGGGCACCGGTTAGAGTCAGTGTGTGGGGCACCGGTTAGAGTCAGTGTGTGGGGCACCGGTTAGAGTCAGTGTGGGGGCACCGGTTAGAGTCAGTGTGGGGGCACCGGTTAGAGTCAGTGTGGGGGCACCGGTTAGAGTCAGTGTGGGGGGCACCGGTTAGAGTCAGTGTGTGGGGGCACCGGTTAGAGTCAGTGTGGGGGCACCGGTTAGAGTCAGTGTGGGGGGCACCGGTTAGAGTCAGTGTGGGGGGCACCGGTTAGAGTCAGTGTGGGGGCACCGGTTAGAGTCAGTGTGGGGGCACCGGTTAGAGTCAGTGTGGGGGCACCGGTTAGAGTCAGTGTGGGGGGCACCGGTTAGAGTCAGTGTGGGGGCACCGGTTAGAGTCAGTGTGGGGGGCACCGGTTAGAGTCAGTGTGGGGGCACCGGTTAGAGTCAGTGTGGGGGCACCGGTTAGAGTCAGTGTGTGGGGGCACCGGTTAGAGTCAGTGTGGGGGCACCGGTTAGAGTCAGTGTGGGGGGCACCGGTTAGAGTCAGTGTGGGGGGCACCGGTTAGAGTCAGTGTGGGGGCACCGGTTAGAGTCAGTGTGGGGGCACCGGTTAGAGTCAGTGTGGGGGCACCGGTTAGAGTCAGTGTGGGGGGCACCGGTTAGAGTCAGTGTGGGGGCACCGGTTAGAGTCAGTGTGGGGGCACCGGTTAGAGTCAGTGTGGGGGCACCGGTTAGAGTCAGTGTGTGGGGGCACGGTTAGAGTCAGTGTGGGGGCACCGGTTAGAGTCAGTGTGGGGGCACCGGTTAGAGTCAGTGTGGGGGCACCGGTTAGAGTCAGTGTGGGGGGCACCGGTTAGAGTCAGTGTGGGGGGCACCGGTTAGAGTCAGTGTGGGGGCACCGGTTAGAGTCAGTGTGGGGGCACCGGTTAGAGTCAGTGTGTGGGGCACCGGTTAGAGTCAGTGTGTGGGGGCACGGTTAGAGTCAGTGTGGGGGCACCGGTTAGAGTCAGTGTGTGGGGGCACCGGTTAGAGTCAGTGTGGGGGCACCGGTTAGAGTCAGTGTGGGGGCACCGGTTAGAGTCAGTGTGGGGGCACCGGTTAGAGTCAGTGTGGGGGGCACCGGTTAGAGTCAGTGTGGGGGCACCGGTTAGAGTCAGTGTGGGGGCACCGGTTAGAGTCAGTGTGGGGGGCACCGGTTAGAGTCAGTGTGGGGGCACCGGTTAGAGTCAGTGTGGGGGGCACGGTTAGAGTCAGTGTGGGGGGCACCGGTTAGAGTCAGTGTGGGGGCACCGGTTAGAGTCAGTGTGGGGGGCACCGGTTAGAGTCAGTGTGGGGGCACCGGTTAGAGTCAGTGTGGGGGCACCGGTTAGAGTCAGTGTGGGGGCACCGGTTAGAGTCAGTGTGGGGGGCACGTTAGAGTCAGTGTGGGGGGCACCGGTTAGAGTCAGTGTGGGGGGCACCGGTTAGAGTCAGTGTGGGGGGCACCGGTTAGAGTCAGTGTGGGGGGCACCGGTTAGAGTCAGTGTGGGGGCACCGGTTAGAGTCAGTGTGTGGGGCACCGGTTAGAGTCAGTGTGGGGGGCACCGGTTAGAGTCAGTGTGGGGGCACCGGTTAGAGTCAGTGTGGGGGGCACCGGTTAGAGTCAGTGTGGGGGGCACCGGTTAGAGTCAGTGTGGGGGCACCGGTTAGAGTCAGTGTGGGGGGCACCGGTTAGAGTCAGTGTGTGGGGGCACCGGTTAGAGTCACTGTGAGGGGGCACCGGTTAGAGTCAGTGTGTGGGGGCACCGGTTAGAGTCAGTGTGAGGGGGCACCGGTTAGAGTCAGTGTGTGGGGCACCGGTTAGAGTCAGTGTGAGGGGGCACCGGTTAGAGTCAGTGTGGGGGCACCGGTTAGAGTCAGTGTGGGGGCACCGGTTAGAGTCAGTGTGGGGGGCACCGGTTAGAGTCAGTGTGGGGGCACCGGTTAGAGTCAGTGTGGGGGCACCGGTTAGAGTCAGTGTGGGGGGCACCGGTTAGAGTCAGTGTGAGGGGGCACCGGTTAGAGTCAGTGTGGGGGCACCGGTTAGAGTCAGTGTGGGGGCACCGGTTAGAGTCAGTGTGAGGGCACCGGTTAGAGTCAGTGTGAGGGGGCACCGGTTAGAGTCAGTGTGAGGGCACCGGTTAGAGTCAGTGTGGGGGCACCGGTTAGAGTCAGTGTGGGGGCACCGGTTAGAGTCAGTGTGGGGGGCACCGGTTAGAGTCAGTGTGGGGGCACCGGTTAGAGTCAGTGTGTGGGGGCACCGGTTAGAGTCAGTGTGGGGGGCACCGGTTAGAGTCAGTGTGTGGGGGCACCGGTTAGAGTCAGTGTGGGGGCACCGGTTAGAGTCAGTGTGGGGGCACCGGTTAGAGTCAGTGTGGGGGCACCGGTTAGAGTCAGTGTGTGGGGGCACCGGTTAGAGTCAGTGTGGGGGGCACCGGTTAGAGTCAGTGTGGGGGCACCGGTTAGAGTCAGTGTGTGGGGCACCGGTTAGAGTCAGTGTGGGGGGCACCGGTTAGAGTCAGTGTGGGGGCACCGGTTAGAGTCAGTGTGTGGGGCACCGGTTAGAGTCAGTGTGGGGGCACCGGTTAGAGTCAGCGTGGGGGCGGCGGTTAGAGTCAGTGTGTGGGGGCACCGGTTAGAGTCAGTGTGGGGGCACCGGTTAGAGTCAGTGTGTGGGGGCACCGGTTAGAGTCAGTGTGTGGGGCACCGGTTAGAGTCAGTGTGGGGGCACCGGTTAGAGTCAGTGTGGGGGCACGGTTAGAGTCAGTGTGGGGGGCACCGGTTAGAGTCAGTGTGGGGGGCACCGGTTAGAGTCAGTGTGGGGGCACCGGTTAGAGTCAGTGTGGGGGCACCGGTTAGAGTCAGTGTGGGGGGCACGGTTAGAGTCAGTGTGGGGGCACGGTTAGAGTCAGTGTGGGGGCACCGGTTAGAGTCAGTGTGGGGGCACCGGTTAGAGTCAGTGTGTGGGGGCACCGGTTAGAGTCAGTGTGTGGGGGCACGGTTAGAGTCAGTGTGGGGGCACGGTTAGAGTCAGTGTGGGGGCACCGGTTAGAGTCAGTGTGTGGGGGCACCGGTTAGAGTCAGTGTGAGGGGGCACCGGTTAGAGTCAGTGTGAGGGCACCGGTTAGAGTCAGTGTGAGGGGGCACCGGTTAGAGTCAGTGTGGGGGGGCACCGGTTAGAGTCAGTGTGGGGGCACCGGTTAGAGTCAGTGTGGGGGGGCGCGGTTAGAGTCAGTGTGGGGGCACCGGTTAGAGTCAGTGTGGGGGCACCGGTTAGAGTCAGTGTGTGGGGGCACCGGTTAGAGTCAGTGTGGGGGCACCGGTTAGAGTCAGTGTGGGGGGCACCGGTTAGAGTCAGTGTGGGGGCACCGGTTAGAGTCAGTGTGGGGGCACCGGTTAGAGTCAGTGTGGGGGCACCGGTTAGAGTCAGTGTGGGGGCACCGGTTAGAGTCAGTGTGTGGGGCACCGGTTAGAGTCAGTGTGAGGGGCACTGGTTAGAGTCAGTGTGGGGGCACCGGTTAGAGTCAGTGTGTGGGGGCACCGGTTAGAGTCAGTGTGGGGGGCACCGGTTAGAGTCAGTGTGTGGGGGCACCGGTTAGAGTCAGTGTGAGGGGCACCGGTTAGAGTCAGTGTGGGGGCACCGGTTAGAGTCAGTGTGTGGGGGCACCGGTTAGAGTCAGTGTGGGGGGCACCGGTTAGAGTCAGTGTGGGGGCACCGGTTAGAGTCAGTGTGGGGGCACCGGTTAGAGTCAGTGTGGGGGCACCGGTTAGAGTCAGTGTGGGGGCACCGGTTAGAGTCAGTGTGGGGGGGCACCGGTTAGAGTCAGTGTGGGGGCACCGGTTAGAGTCAGTGTGGGGGCACCGGTTAGAGTCAGTGTGAGGGCACCGGTTAGAGTCAGTGTGGGGGCACCGGTTAGAGTCAGTGTGGGGGCACCGGTTAGAGTCGGTGTGTGGGCACCGGTTAGAGTCAGTGTGGGGGCACCGGTTAGAGTCAGTGTGGGGGCACCGGTTAGAGTCAGTGTGTGGGGCACCGGTTAGAGTCAGTGTGTGGGGGCACCGGTTAGAGTCAGTGTGGGGGCACCGGTTAGAGTCAGTGTGTGGGGGCACCGGTTAGAGTCAGTGTGTGGGGGCACCGGTTAGAGTCAGTGTGGGGGGGCACCGGTTAGAGTCAGTGTGTGGGGGCACCGGTTAGAGTCAGTGTGGGGGCACCGGTTAGAGTCAGTGTGGGGGCACCGGTTAGAGTCAGTGTGTGGGGGCACCGGTTAGAGTCAGTGTGTGGGGGCACCGGTTAGAGTCAGTGTGGGGGCACCGGTTAGAGTCAGTGTGGGGGCACCGGTTAGAGTCAGTGTGGGGGGGCACCGGTTAGAGTCAGTGTGGGGGCACCGGTTAGAGTCAGTGTGGGGGCACCGGTTAGAGTCAGTGTGGGGGCACCGGTTAGAGTCAGTGTGGGGGGCACCGGTTAGAGTCAGTGTGTGGGGCACCGGTTAGAGTCAGTGTGGGGGCACCGGTTAGAGTCAGTGTGGGGGCACCGGTTAGAGTCAGTGTGTGGGGGCACCGGTTAGAGTCAGTGTGTGGGGCACCGGTTAGAGTCAGTGTGGGGGCACCGGTTAGAGTCAGTGTGTGGGGGCACCGGTTAGAGTCAGTGTGTGGGGCACCGGTTAGAGTCAGTGTGTGGGGCACCGGTTAGAGTCAGTGTGTGGGGCACCGGTTAGAGTCAGTGTGGGGGGCACCGGTTAGAGTCAGTGTGGGGGCACCGGTTAGAGTCAGTGTGTGGGGCACCGGTTAGAGTCAGTGTGGGGGCACCGGTTAGAGTCAGTGTGTGGGGCACCGGTTAGAGTCAGTGTGGAGGGGCACCGGTTAGAGTCAGTGTGGGGGCACCGGTTAGAGTCAGTGTGTGGGGGCACCGGTTAGAGTCAGTGTGTGGGGGCACCGGTTAGAGTCAGTGTGGGGGGCACCGGTTAGAGTCAGTGTGTGGGGGCACCGGTTAGAGTCAGTGTGTGGGCACCGGTTAGAGTCAGTGTGGGGGCACCGGTTAGAGTCAGTGTGTGGGGGCACCGGTTAGAGTCAGTGTGGGGGCACGGTTAGAGTCAGTGTGGGGGCACCGGTTAGAGTCAGTGTGGGGGCACCGGTTAGAGTCAGTGTGTGGGGCACCGGTTAGAGTCAGTGTGTGGGGGCACCGGTTAGAGTCAGTGTGGGGGCACCGGTTAGAGTCAGTGTGTGGGGGCACCGGTTAGAGTCAGTGTGGGGGGCACCGGTTAGAGTCAGTGTGTGGGGCACCGGTTAGAGTCAGTGTGTGGGGGCACCGGTTAGAGTCAGTGTGTGGGGCACCGGTTAGAGTCAGTGTTGAGGGGCACCGGTTAGAGTCACTGTGGGGGCACCGGTTAGAGTCAGTGTGGGGGCACCGGTTAGAGTCAGTGTGTGGGGGCACCGGTTAGAGTCAGTGTGGGGGCACCGGTTAGAGTCAGTGTGGGGGGCACCGGTTAGAGTCAGTGTGGGGGCACCGGTTAGAGTCAGTGTGGGGGGCACCGGTTAGAGTCAGTGTGGGGGCACCGGTTAGAGTCAGTGTGAGGGCACCGGTTAGAGTCAGTGTGGGGGCACCGGTTAGAGTCAGTGTGGGGGGCACCGGTTAGAGTCAGTGTGGGGGCACCGGTTAGAGTCAGTGTGAGGGGGCACCGGTTAGAGTCAGTGTGGGGGCACCGGTTAGAGTCAGTGTGAGGGGGCACCGGTTAGAGTCAGTGTGTGGGGCACCGGTTAGAGTCAGTGTGGAGGGGCACCGGTTAGAGTCAGTGTGGGGGCACCGGTTAGAGTCAGTGTGGGGGCACCGGTTAGAGTCAGTGTGGGGGCACCGGTTAGAGTCAGTGTGGGGGCACCGGTTAGAGTCAGTGTGGGGGGGCACCGGTTAGAGTCAGTGTGGGGGCACCGGTTAGAGTCAGTGTGTGGGGGCACCGGTTAGAGTCAGTGTGTGGGGGCACCGGTTAGAGTCAGTGTGGGGGCACCGGTTAGAGTCAGTGTGGGGGCACCGGTTAGAGTCAGTGTGTGGGGGCACCGGTTAGAGTCAGTGTGGGGGCACCGGTTAGAGTCAGTGTGTGGGGGCACCGGTTAGAGTCAGTGTGGGGGGCACCGGTTAGAGTCAGTGTGTGGGGGCACCGGTTAGAGTCAGTGTGTGGGGGCACCGGTTAGAGTCAGTGTGGGGGGCACCGGTTAGAGTCAGTGTGTGGGGGCACCGGTTAGAGTCAGTGTGGGGGCACCGGTTAGAGTCAGTGTGTGGGGGCACCGGTTAGAGTCAGTGTGTGGGGGCACCGGTTAGAGTCAGTGTGTGGGGGCACCGGTTAGAGTCAGTGTGGGGGCACCGGTTAGAGTCAGTGTGGGGGCACCGGTTAGAGTCAGTGTGTGGGGCACCGGTTAGAGTCAGTGTGGGGGCACCGGTTAGAGTCAGTGTGGGGGGCACCGGTTAGAGTCAGTGTGGGGGCACCGGTTAGAGTCAGTGTGTGGGGGCACCGGTTAGAGTCAGTGTGAGGGGCACCGGTTAGAGTCAGTGTGAGGGGCACCGGTTAGAGTCAGTGTGTGGGGGCACCGGTTAGAGTCAGTGTGTGGGGGCACCGGTTAGAGTCAGTGTGTGGGGGCACCGGTTAGAGTCAGTGTGGGGGCACCGGTTAGAGTCAGTGTGGGGGCACCGGTTAGAGTCAGTGTGTGGGGGCACCGGTTAGAGTCAGTGTGTGGGGGCACCGGTTAGAGTCAGTGTGTGGGGGCACCGGTTAGAGTCAGTGTGGGGGGCACCGGTTAGAGTCAGTGTGTGGGGGCACCGGTTAGAGTCAGTGTGGGGGGCACCGGTTAGAGTCAGTGTGGGGGCACCGGTTAGAGTCAGTGTGTGGGGGCACCGGTTAGAGTCAGTGTGTGGGGGCACCGGTTAGAGTCAGTGTGGGGGCACCGGTTAGAGTCAGTGTGGGGGCACCGGTTAGAGTCAGTGTGTGGGGGCACCGGTTAGAGTCAGTGTGGGGGCACCGGTTAGAGTCAGTGTGGGGGCACCGGTTAGAGTCAGTGTGTGGGGGCACCGGTTAGAGTCAGTGTGTGGGGGCACCGGTTAGAGTCAGTGTGGGGGGCACCGGTTAGAGTCAGTGTGTGGGGGCACCGGTTAGAGTCAGTGTGTGGGGCACCGGTTAGAGTCAGTGTGGGGGGCACCGGTTAGAGTCAGTGTGTGGGGGCACCGGTTAGAGTCAGTGTGTGGGGGCACCGGTTAGAGTCAGTGTGTGGGGGCACCGGTTAGAGTCAGTGTGTGGGGGCACCGGTTAGAGTCAGTGTGGGGGCACCGGTTAGAGTCAGTGTGGGGGCACCGGTTAGAGTCAGTGTGTGGGGGCACCGGTTAGAGTCAGTGTGTGGGGGCACCGGTTAGAGTCAGTGTGGGGGGCACCGGTTAGAGTCAGTGTGTGGGGGCACCGGTTAGAGTCAGTGTGTGGGGCACCGGTTAGAGTCAGTGTGTGGGGGCACCGGTTAGAGTCAGTGTGGGGGCACCGGTTAGAGTCAGTGTGTGGGGCACCGGTTAGAGTCAGTGTGTGGGGCACCGGTTAGAGTCAGTGTGTGGGGGCACGGTTAGAGTCAGTGTGTGGGGCACCGGTTAGAGTCAGTGTGTGGGGGCACCGGTTAGAGAGTCAGTGTGTGGGGGCACCGGTTAGAGTCAGTGTGGGGGGCACCGGTTAGAGTCAGTGTGGGGGCACCGGTTAGAGTCAGTGTGGGGGGCACCGGTTAGAGTCAGTGTGTGGGGCACCGGTTAGAGTCAGTGTGGGGGCACCGGTTAGAGTCAGTGTGTGGGGGCACCGGTTAGAGTCAGTGTGGGGGGCACCGGTTAGAGTCAGTGTGTGGGGCACCGGTTAGAGTCAGTGTGTGGGGGCACCGGTTAGAGTCAGTGTGTGGGGGCACCGGTTAGAGTCAGTGTGTGGGGCACCGGTTAGAGTCAGTGTGTGGGGCACCGGTTAGAGTCAGTGTGAGGGGGCACCGGTTAGAGTCAGTGTGAGGGTATCGGTTAGAGTCAGTGTGTGGGGGCACCGGTTAGAGTCAGTGTGTGGGGGCACCGGTTAGAGTCAGTGTGGGGGCACCGGTTAGAGTCAGTGTGGGGGGCACCGGTTAGAGTCAGTGTGAGGGGGCACCGGTTAGAGTCAGTGTGGGGGCACCGGTTAGAGTCAGTGTGTGGGGCACCGGTTAGAGTCAGTGTGGGGGGCACCGGTTAGAGTCAGTGTGTGGGGGCACCGGTTAGAGTCAGTGTGTGGGGGCACCGGTTAGAGTCAGTGTGTGGGGGCACCGGTTAGAGTCAGTGTGTGGGGCACCGGTTAGAGTCAGTGTGGGGGGCACCGGTTAGAGTCAGTGTGTGGGGGCACCGGTTAGAGTCAGTGTGTGGGGGCACCGGTTAGAGTCAGTGTGTGGGGGCACCGGTTAGAGTCAGTGTGTGGGGGCACCGGTTAGAGTCAGTGTGTGGGGCACCGGTTAGAGTCAGTGTGGGGGGCACCGGTTAGAGTCAGTGTGTGGGGGCACCGGTTAGAGTCAGTGTGTGGGGCACCGGTTAGAGTCAGTGTGTGGGGGCACCGGTTAGAGTCAGTGTGTGGGGGCACCGGTTAGAGTCAGTGTGTGGGGGCACCGGTTAGAGTCAGTGTGTGGGGCACCGGTTAGAGTCAGTGTGTGGGGGCACCGGTTAGAGTCAGTGTGTGGGGGCACCGGTTAGAGTCAGTGTGGGGGGCACCGGTTAGAGTCAGTGTGTGGGGGCACCGGTTAGAGTCAGTGTGTGGGGGCACAGAGTCAGTGTGGGGGCACCGGTTAGAGTCAGTGTGTGGGGGCACCGGTTAGAGTCAGTGTGTGGGGGCACCGGTTAGAGTCAGTGTGTGGGGGCACCGGTTAGAGTCAGTGTGTGGGGGCACCGGTTAGAGTCAGTGTGGGGGCACCGGTTAGAGTCAGTGTGTGGGGGCACCGGTTAGAGTCAGTGTGTGGGGGCACCGGTTAGAGTCAGTGTGTGGGGCACCGGTTAGAGTCAGTGTGTGGGGGGCCTGTTAGAGTCAGTGTGCTGGCTAGCGGTCAGTAGGGGGCACCCTGATGAAGACAGCTTGGCTGTCAAAACGTTGGGAATTAAATATTTGCATCTGAGCTCCTGTAGTGAGCGGCTCACTTTTATTTTCAAGTTAAGTGACTATGCATAGATGACAAAAGAGAGTGGCAGTGGTTTCGCAATATGAATAGTCTGGGTAACCATTTGAATAGATGTTCAGGAGTCTTATGGCTTGGGGATAGAAGCTGTTTAGAAGCCTCTTGGACCTAGACTTGGTGCTCCGGTACCGCTTGCCGTGCGGTAGTAGAGAGAACACTATGACTAGGGTGACTGGTGTCTTTCACAATTTTCAGGGCCTTCCTCTGCCTGTTATAGAGGTCCTGGATGGCAGCAAGCTTGACCTCAGTCATGTACTGGGCCATTCACACTACCCTCTGTAGTGCCTTGCGGTCAGGGGCTGAGCAGTTGTACCAGGCAGTGATGCTACCAGTCAGGATGCTCTCGATGGTGCAGCTGTAGAACCTTTTGAGGATCTGAGGACCCATGCCAAATCTTTTCAGTCTCCTGAGGGGGAATAGGTTAGAGTCAGTGCCCGGGGGCACCACGACTGACATGTGTGGGGGCACCGGTTAGAGTCAGTGTTAGGGCACCACTGGTTGAGTCAGTGCCCTCTTCACGACTAACATGGTGTGCTGGGCTCGTTGTCGGTGATCAGGCCTCACTGTGTTGTCATGCCCTCTTCAGACTGACATGGTGTGCTTGAGTCATGTGATCAGGCCTAGAGTGTGTTGTGGGCCCGGTTAGACTAACATGGTGTGGGGGCTCGTTGTCGGTGATCAGGCCTACCACTGTGTTGTCATGCCCTCTTCACGACTGAGAGTCTTGGAGGGGCTCCGGTTAGTCGGTGATTAGGCCTACCACTGTGTTGTCATCAAATTTAACCTCCTATGGAAGAGACGGGCTAAGATCCCGTTAATGGGGTCGATTTGACAACAGTCAAACAACAGAAATCTCATAATTAAAATTCCTCAAACATACATAAACTTGTTGTTAACCTCTTCAGTGACCTAGACTTGCGGCTCAGTGTTGGGGGCACCCTCTTTCACTTTTTTTTTCACATGTTTTGACAAAAATCGCAGGACTCATGCCAGGAATATAGTAACCCTCATATGGTTAGAATGTTGGATGGAAGCTTTTAAACCTTTTGACCTACCCATAACGTGCGGCTTACATCGGAAAGCGCAGTGAAAACTATGCAGAAAATGAGAATATCACTTGACACTGGTTAACTGTGCTTTAGAATTTTCCGGCCTTCAACTCTGACAGATCCCCATGTTCAGAGTCTTGGCAGAATTTGATCATGATTGATTCTTGGTTGAACCAGGGCCTTTACCTCCGGTCCGCTTGCCGTCATTCTGAGCAGTCTGACTGAAATTTTTTCATGATGCTACAGCCTGGATGATTTCGATGGATGGCTTAGAACGTTTGACTCATGACCTAAAGTAGCATCTTGACCTCAGTGAAATCGTATTTCTGTTTTGTGAAAGTTTATCGTCTACTTTGATGACTTTTAAAAAATGGTTGCTTGGTGCAGCTTTTTTTGAGGATCAGGACCCACATGCCAAATCTTTTCAGTCTCCTGAGGGGGAATAGGTTTTGTCGTGCCCGATTTCATGACTGACATGGTGTGCTTGGAGCCAACGTTGTGGTGATCAGGCCTACCACTGTGTTTTCATGCCCTTTCACGACTGACATGGTGTGCTTGGAATGCTAATTATCGGTGATCAGGCCTACCACTGTGTTGTCATGCCCTCTTCACGACTGACATGGTGTGCTTGGAGCTTCGTTGTCGGTGATCAGGCCTACCACTGTGTTGTCATGCCCTGGATTCACGACTGACATGGTCTCCTATGGAAGAGACTTTTGCTAAGATCCCGTTAACGGGATCGATTTGACAACAGTCAAACAACAGAAATCTCATTAAAAACTCAAACAATCAAACATAATTAAATTAGCGTCAAACATACATAAACTTGTTGTAAATCCCACCACATTGTCCGATTTCAAAAATACTTTACGACGAAAGCACACCATCAGATTATGTTAGGTCAGCACCTCGTCACAGAAAAACACAGCCATTTTTCCAGCCAAAGAGAGGAGTCACAAAAAGCAGAAATACAGATTAAATGTATCACTAACCTTTGATGATCTTCATCAGATGACACTCATAGGACATCATGTTACACAATACATGTATGTTTTGTTTGAGGAAGTTCATATTTATATCCAGAAATCGCGTTATGTTCAGTAATGTTTTGCTTCCAAAACATCTGGTGATTTTGCAGAGATCCACATCAATTTACAGAAATACTCATAATAAACATTGATAAAATATGTGTTATGCGTGGAATTATAGATCCACTTCTCCTTCATGCAACCGCTGTTGTGTCAGATTTCAAAAACACTTTATGGAAAAGCACACCATGCAATAATCTGAGTATGGCGCACAGACACAAAAACAAGCCATACAGATACCCACCATGTTGTGGAGTCAACAGAAGTCAGAAATAGCATTATAAATATTCACTTACCTTTGATGATCTTCATCAGAATGCACTCCCAGGAATCCCAGTTCCACAATAAATGTTTGTTTTGTTCGATAAAGTCCATCATTTATGTCCAAATACCTCCTTTTGGTAGCGTGTTTGGTAAACAAATCCAAACTCATAAGTTCAGGCGAAGGTTCAGACAAACAGTTATATTACAGTTCGTAGAAACATGTCAAACGATGTATAGAATCAATCTTTAGGATGTTTTTAACATAAATCTTCAATAATGTTCCAACCGGAGAATTCCTTTGTCTTTAGAATTGCAATGGAACGCAGGTTCGCTATCACGTGAGCGAGTGTGATCAGCTCATGCCACTCTGGCAGAGCCCTTACTGAAACAGCTCTCACCCCCCTCCTTCACAGTAGAAGCCTCAAACAAGGTTCTAAAGACTGTTGACATCTAGTGGAAGCCTTAGGAAGTGCAATATGACCCCATAGACACTGTATATTCGATAGGCAATGATGTTGGAACATTGCTGCACGGACTTGCTTCCATTCAGCCATAAGAGTAATAATGAGCTCAGGTACAGATGTTGGGCGATTTGGCCTGGATTGCAGTCTGCATTTCAAATCATCACAAAGGTATTCGATGGGGTTTAGGTTAGCCTCTGTGCAGGCCAGTCAAGTTCCTCCACACCGATCTCGACAAGCCATTTCTGTATGGACCTTGCTTTTTGCACAGGGGAATTGTCATGCTGAAACAGGAAAGGGACTTCCCCAAACTGTTGCTACAAAGTTGGAAGCACAGAATTGTCTAGAATGCGATTAGATTTCCCTTCACTGGAACTAAGGGGCCTAACCCGAACAATGAAAACATCCCCAGACCATTATTCCTCCTCAACCAAACTTTACAGTTGGCACTATGCATTAGGACAGGTAGTGTTCTCCTGTTATCTGAGTTTTACACCACTCCAGCCAATGCTTGGCATTGACCACATGGTGATCTTAGGCTTGTGTGTTGCTGCTCCGTCATGGAAAATTCATCCTGAAGCTCCCAACAAACAGTTATTCTGCTGACGTTGCTTCTAGAGGTAGTTTGGAACTCTGCAGTTAGTGTTGCAACCGAGGACAGACGATTTGTACGCTCTACCAATTCACAGTTGAGCAGCTGTTGCTCCTAGAAGTTTCCACTTCACAATAACAGCACTTACAGTTGACCGGGGCCAAACTGACTTGTTGGAAAGGTGGCATCCTATGATGGTGCCTTGTTGAAAGTCACTGAGCTTTTCAATAAGGCCATTCTACAGCCAATGTTTGCCTGTATTACTGTGTGGAAGGGGTGGGGAAGGGGTGTGGCTGAAATAGAATCCACTAATTTGAAGTGGTGTCCACATACTTTTGTATATATAGTGTATGTACACATGGGTGTTGTTGCACCATACCAACGATAAGCCTGTCTTCCCCATCACATCATGAAAGGTCATGTTGATATTAATTTAACCTCTGTCTCTCTCTTCCTCTGACTCCTCCCTTTCTCCTTTGTTTCTCTCTATCTCTCTGTCTCTTTCTCTCTCTTTCTCCTCAGATCTCCAGGCTCAAAGCGTCAGTCCACCAGGTAGGTAGAGTATAAATCTACAGTGATTCTAGCAGTTTATATCAAATCAAATCAAATGTATTTATATAGCCCTTCGTACATGAGCTGATATCTCAAAGTGCTGTACAGAAACCCAGCCTAAAACCCCAAACAGCAAACAATGCAGGTGTAGAAGCAGTTCAATATTAGTCAACTTTATTATCCCACATGGAGAAATTCATGTGTCCATACAAACCATTCTAAACCCCAATAACAAGTAGTGTTTTATGGAACTACTAATACTTGTCAACCACAAAGCATCACTGCTGTTAGAATAACAGAATCACTGTCATCATCTGTCCTCACCACTGTGTTTTCCTCTCTGCTGTTTACAGCTGAACTCTCAGTCAGACTGGTGAATGGAACCACTTCCTGTTCTGGGACAGTGGAAGTCTTCTATGAAGGAGAGTGGTTAGGTCTTTGTACTAGTTGGTGGAGCATAATGAAAGAGGTCAGGTTTGTGTGTAGAGAGCTGGACTGTGGGAATCCTGTAGCTGAATCTATTGGACCTCTGATTGAAGATGGAAAACAAAGAGTCATACTAGGTGGTTGCTATGGAAATGAGTCTTCTGTTAGACAGTGTGACATTGTAAGAGGAGGACCTGGTGGCTGTAATGGTAGAACTTATCATCATGTGACCTGTTCAGGTAAGAGACTGGTCATATTGAGAGATTAATTTTATACATTATACAATATTACCATGTATCATCTTTGTGTTTTTATTTCATTTAAATAGAGGGAGAGATGTCAGATGTATTTAAACATTATATTTGTGTTTGTCATATTGGTTTATGGGAGATGTTCATGGGCAGATCATTGTAGTTCAGATGGTACTGAAGTGAAGCTGCCTGATGGATGCCCAGCTGTTTATTTTCTATAAAGTGAAGTGAACTTATTCCTGTCTCCTGCCTGCATTATTCCCAACCCGATCCTGAGTGACTAAGAACCCATTTCTACCTCTTACAGTATCAAACATAGCAAACTACAATCTTTTATCCAACATATTTGTGTTTAGTCCTTGACAGTGTCATCAACAAAACTGATTGAATGTTCAACCAACTCTTTTTCTCCAGAGTCTGTGCGGCTTGTGGGTGGAGCTGGTCTCTGCTCTGGGAGAGTGGAGGTGAAGTCCAATCAGTCCTGGGCCTCAGTGTGTGAAGCTGACTTTGACCGGCAGGATGCAGAGGTAGTCTGTAGGGATGTTGGCTGTGGGGCTCCTGCAGCTCTACAGGGGGGGCTCTATGGAGAAGGTAAGGGTCAGACCTGGGATAAAGAGTTCCAGTGTAAAGGCAAAGAGTCCCTTCTCCTGGACTGTGACACCTCAGACAGAGAAAACAACACCTGCCTAAATGGTAATGCTGTTGGACTCACCTGCTCAGGTGAGAAACAGTTTGTCACTCAATCAACATTGATTCTCACCTGGAGTGAAGAATATGAGAGACAATATAGGTGTGTTTTTAGTGAGAAAATAGTAAGATTACTGTCTCTCTCTTTTCTTTTCTCAGAGCCTGATGATGTGAGGCTGGTGGGAGGAGGCAGTCGCTGTGCTGGTGGAGTGGAGTGGTACGACCAGGGAGAGTGGAGGACTGTGGGAGCTGATGACAGGGCCCAGAGGGATGTAGCTGCAGTAGTGTGTAGACAGCTGGGTTGTGGCTCCACTGTTTCAGTACTACCTGGAAACACCACTAGAGGGAAAAACATTAGCTTCCTGTTCTGGGGTCTGTTTCTTCACTGAGGGAGTGTTATACCAGACTTATATCTTTCCTGGACTCACAGTGATCTGCTCAGTGATAATGATCAGTCCCCTAATCAATTCAACTGTTTCTTCATTCATACAACCTCTCCTCTGCTCATCATCAGACACGTTGTAGTGCTGCTGATCCTACTTGACAGCCATCACCACCTCTGCTTTGCAAAAAGACAATTAGTCAAGTAGGAATCAAATCATTTAAACTATCCCAGAATGCTTTGTATTTGAGATCTCAGAATGAAGTCTCTACTCACTAAACTGTCTGACTGTCATGTTGCTGTGTCACCCTAAATGATAATTTTCTCTCTCCTAGGTTCCAGATGTCCTGAACAGGATATCAACATATCTTTATCTCAATGACTGGAGATGCCCACTCTCATGTTGCCCTGTGAGGGAGGGTGGCTGGACTGTTAGATGAGATGTTATTGTCATATCTAGGGGACTAGTTGAAGAAGTTTTTCTGTTCTCTTTTATTGTTACAGATCTCCTGGTCCAGCCTGATATCTTCCTGACTGACCAGCAATGGGACTGGTGTTTAAAATGGGGATAAAGGGGCCTGAGATGTTCAGGGGCTAAACTTCACCATCACCTGTCCACTCAGCCACAGTACCCAGGATCCTTTCCTCAGAACCTTGGAAGAGAATCTAGAAGGAGTGAGCTGTCAATCACTCTTATTCATTTAGTTGCAGATGACTCCCACCAGGGAACTACAGCTGTGTTTTGAGGTAATTATGTTTTCTCTCATAACTTTCTGAGAGTGACATGGGGTTTCCCTCACCATCACAGGTAAGGGAACATGAACCAGACTGGGTAACTTTGTCATTGACAGATTTTGGGTAACAGATCTTGTGATAACATCAGTTTTCATCAAAGGTGTTTCTGTTTGCAGCCTCTCCTCTGCCAGCCTTCATTTTCAGAACGTTGGGTGCTGCTGATCCTAACAGCCATTGGGTCCTACCTGTACTTTGGGTAAAGACATTTACTCAGACGTTTGTCATTTAACACTGGGGGTAGGGGGTTTGGGAGGGGGGGAATGGAGACACTAGAGAGTAAATGTCTGACTTTGGTGCTGTGTCTCTCTGGGGCCCACATGAGGCAATTGGAGATGAGAGTCTGGACAGGGTGAGCAGCTGGATTTTGTGTCCAGAATGTATTGATTTTTGCTTGTCTTCATGTCTTTATCTTATTTAGTGGTCTCTTGATTCTTTATCTTATTTAGTGTCTCTTAGATTCTTTATCTTATTTAGTGTCTCTTAATTCTTTATCTTATTTAGTGTTAGTTTATCTTTTTAGTGTCCTTAGAAATTTATCTTATTTAGTGTCTCTTAGATTCTTTATCTTATTTAGTGTCTTTACCTTCTTTATCTTATTTAGTGTCTCTTAGATTCTTTATCTTATTTAGTGTCTCTTAGATTCTTTATCTTATTTAGTGTCTCTTAGATTCTTTATCTTATTTAGTGTCTCTTAGATTCTTTATCTTATTTAGTG
>NC_088413.1:1719716-1772216 GCF_034236695.1 Oncorhynchus nerka | reverse complement strand
GTAATAGATCCTCTCTGTCTCTCTCGGCATGAAACATGAAAATAATATTAATTACATAGTTAATAACTACTTTAAAATCTATTAATTCTCATTAAAATATGTAAACAGTTAAATGAAAGTAAAATCTCTGTACATACCTCCTGTTTGAAATGGGGAATGTTGTTGTTGTCGCGGAGATATTTCCCAAATCCAGCCAGCAGATCACAATCCAGAGGGGCTTTTGGTATAAACCACTGCTTTGCATCCCCTTTCTCAGTGTGGTGTCCCATGACTGGTTCAATGGTCTGGAAAATATCTGGTATGCAGATTAGAATTAATAAAATACATCCATGTTTGTTTATATACTTATACGTACTACTTGTTAAAAACTTCTTACGGCTGCTGTCCCTGTACAGGGATCAACATCAGCGGAAATTTCAGAGTGACAACTAATAGTACTCGATACAACTCAAACTTTCATTAAAACACACATGCAGGGTACTCAATTAAAGCTACACTCGTTGTGAATCTAGCCAACATGTCAGATTTTTAAAATGCTTTTCGGCGAAAGCATGAGAAGCTATTATCTGAAAGCATGCAACGCCCGAAATACCCAAAGGGGACGTAAACAGAATAATTAGCGTAGCCGGCGCTACACAAAACGCAGAAATAAAATATAAAACATTCATTACCTTTGACGAGCTTCTTTGTTGGCACTCCTATATGTCCCATGAACATCACAATTGGGTCTTTTTTCGATTAAATCCGTCCATGTATACCCAAAATGTCCATTTATGAAGCCCGTCTGATCCATGAAAAAGCACCGTTCCAAAACGCGTCATTTTTTTTAATTAAAAAAGTTGCCTATAAACTTTGACAAAACAATTCAAACTACTTTTGTAATCCAACTTTAGGTATTAGTAAACGTTAATAATCGATCAAATTAATCACGGGCGATCTGTATTCAATAGCAGCACGTTTTGAAATGGTCCATTTTCTCTCTCTCAAAACTTCCAGCTGTGTACTGATAACAGGAAGTGCTTATTTCTCATCTGACCAAGGATTAACTTGCAATCTAAATGCCAATACTGGCGACATCGTGTGGAAGCTGTAGGCATTGTAAACTGGTCGCTATCTATTTTCCATTGCCATAGACAATACAGAGACTTCCACTTGGAGGAATATATATATATATTTTTTTTTTTTATGAACAGTTTTTCTTGGGATTATGCCTGCTAAACACGTTCTGTTAAAGTCACAGACATGATTTAAGCAGTTTTATAAACTTCAGAGTGTTTTCTATCCACACATACTAATTATATGCTTATACTATATTCCTGGCATGAGTAGCAGGATTTGAAATTTTGAGCGATTTTTACCAAAAAGTTACGAAAATTCGAGCCTCCTTAAAAGAGATGATTTCTATTTGCATTTATCACGGTTGGTACAACGCCCTGGTCATCGTCCATGTTGACGCTGAGTCTTCATCTATATGTTCATCTGTAGTTGGTGCCAACAGTTGAGCCACTTCCACTTGGCTGAAATATCATACAGATTAACAAAAACATTTATATTATTTTACAATCAAACATAATTGGACAACAGTTCAAATGAGTTCCAATGTAACTTGCACATATATTATTTTATCAGTGTAAAATAGCAGCTTACCCAGTTATTTGATTGTCTTCTGGCTTGTTCATAGCAAAATGACCCATTTGTTCACGATTCTTAATCAGAGGTTGGAGTGCACACTCTCCTGTTAGAGATGTGTGTCACAATACAGCTGAGTATTCTGTAGTCAATGATCCTTTCCTGGATGCTTCATGGAATCGCTTATGAACTTCCTGATCAATCTTTGGTTTTGATTCTGTCTTCATGCACACTCTGTGGAGATGTATAGATATGTTTTCCTGGTTCTTCATGCACACTCTGTGGAGATGTATAGATTATGTTTTCCTGGTTCTTCATGCACACTCTGTGGAGATGTATAGATATGTTTTCCTGGTTCTTCATGCACACTCTGTGGAGATGTATAGATATGTTTTCCTGGTTCTTCATGCACACTCTGTGGAGATGTATAGATATGTTTTCCTGGTTCTTCATGCACACTCTGTGGAGATGTATAGATATGTTTTCCTGGTTCTTCATGCACACTCTGTGGAGATGTATAGATATGTTTTCCTGGTTCTTCATGCACACTCTGCACACAATAGGGATCCTTCTTTGTTTTCTGTAAGACAGTGAATGCACAATAAGTACATGTAATGAAGTTATTACTTAAACCCTCTCTGGGATATGTGGGACGCGTCCCACCTGGCCAACATCCAGTGAAAATGCAGAATGCCAAATTCAAATAAATGACTGTAAAAATTTAACTTCATGAAATTCACACATTCAATACACCAAATTAAAGCGACACTTGTTGTGAATCCAGCCAGCATGTCAGATTTCAAAAATGCTTTACAGTGAAAGCAAACAATGCTATTATCTGAGGACAGTGGTTTCAAAAAGTGATTTCAAAAACATTCTGCACACTCTCACCCTCTGTGAAACATGATAGAAAGCAATTAATTTATGGTCTGATTTAAGAGAAAGAGCCAAATGAGAGTATAAAACCCCCACTGAGAGGTGTGCTATTCCCTTCATTTAGAGAGAACTTACTTTGAACCAGTAGCAGTTGCAGATGCCATCTTGCTCCAAGGAGAAGGAAGTCAATTCTCAATGAAATGTTTTCAGAATATGGGGAAAAGGCAATAATCCAACTCCAGCTCCTTCTAAGTGTCTCACAGTATGACGTTCTGTAGTGAATGAGTTCAGACTCTGGAAAGGTCTTTATATTTACAATCAGATCGGCCCAACCCTTTTCTACATTTAAATATTCTATTCAGGGCAAATTGTTTGGTGAAGGGAGGGAATATCACACCTCTGAGTGGGGGTTTTCTCACAAGTTGTATTTGCATTAATTCCATTTGAAAACAAAAGGTTGGCAGTTTGGAAAAACTCTCTCCAAAGGTCACTATCTCAAACTCTCATAAATGTTCTGAAGGGGATCAAAAAATGCAGGGACAATTTAAGGTTCCTCCAGGTGTTATAAATCATTTAATTTATTCAATAGCAGAAGCCTTTATTCAGTAGTATTTACAGCTGTAGTTATGTGACTAAATAAAGTACATTTTCGTTATACCTGATATACGACATAATATGTCATGTGTAAAGCCCTGAAAGCCTATGAAAGTACCAGGGCAGGCAGGGCTATGGGCTTTGGGCCTTTGGGCCTGTGGCATGTGAGCATATGGGTTCATGTGGCATGGGCCTGAGCCGATCGAAAGGGTTCAGATCCCCAAATCCGAGGGCGGAGATGGGCGCCTGGAATGGGTTCGCCCGAGAGAGGGGCCAAGCCCTGGAATGGGTTCGCCCGAGAGAGGGGCCCAAGCCCTGGAATGGGTTCGCCCCGAGAGGGGCCCAGGGAATGGGTTTGCCAAGCCCTGGAATGGGTTCGCCCGAGAGAGGGGCCCAAGCCCTGGAATGGGTTCGCCCGAGAGAGGGGCCCAAGCCCTGGAATGGGTTCGCCCGAGAGAGGGGCCCAAGCCCTGGAATGGGTTCGCCCCGAGAGAGGGCCCAAGCCCTGGAATGGGTTCGCCCGAGAGAGGAGCCAAAGCCCTGGAATGGGTTCGCCCGAGAGAGGAGCCCAAGCCCTGGAATGGGTTCGCCCCTAGAGAGGGCCAAAGCCCTGGAATGGGTTCGCCAAAGCCCTGAGAGAGGGGCCCAAGCCCTGGAATGGGTTCGCCCGAGAGAGGGGCCCAAGCCCTGGAATGGGTTCGAGCCCTGCCCTGGAAAGCGTCGAATGGGTTCGCCCATGAGAGAGGGGCCCAAGCCCTCAAAAGCGTCAATGCGGTTCACGGCTGGCAGTCCATGGTGAGCTCACTGCTGGCCCTTGAAATTCTGGGGAAGAGGCTTGTGTAAATGTCTGGGGGTGTTTTAAAAATCGAAAAAAGCTCAAAACTTTGCCAAAATGCTCTCAAATTATAGGTATGTCACACTGGAACAGAGCATGTGTGATACATCACTGTGACTGTCCAATTTATGGATCTATGCAGCCTCAAAACAGGCTTGTTTTGCTGTATGTTCAAATCATGGCATGTTTATATAAATTGTCTTCTTTAAAAATCGATAAAAGCTCAATGTTTACGAAAATGGTCTCAAATTGGAGATCTAGTTACACTGGAACAGGGCATGTGTGATGTTTAGTAAAACATAACAGGTCACTTTAGTAAAACATAACTATTTGACTTTTTGAAAATCACTCTATGCAAAACAAGGGGTTGGCCCCCAAAACAGACAAAACAAGGGGTATGCTTGCTGTATGTGACTTTTAACGGATCAGACAAAACAAGGGGTTGGAAACGGATCAGACAAAACAAGGGGTTGGATCAGACAAAACAAGGGGTTGGAAACGGATCAGACAAAACAAGGGGTTGGAAGACAAAACAAGGGGTTGGAAACGGATCAGACAAAACAAGGGGTTGGAAACGGATCAGACAAAACAACAAACGGATCAGAGGGGTTGGAAACGGATCAGACAAAACAAGGGGTTGGAAACGGATCAGACAAAACAAAAACGGATCAGGGGTTGGAAACGGATCAGACAAAACAAGGGGTTGGAAACGGATCAGACAAAACAAGGGGTTGGAAACGGATCAGACAAAACAAGGGGTTGGAAACGGATCAGACAAAACAAGGGGTTGGAAACGGATCAGACAAAACAAGGGGTTGCTCGCCAATTTGCCGATGATTTGATATATTATTTTTTATTTTCATTTTTTATTATTATTATTATAATATTTTCTTTCCGCCTTTATTTAATCTTTATTTAACCAGGCAAGTCAGTTAAGAACACATTCTTATTTTCAATGACGGCCTAGGAACGCAGAATGACAGATTTTTTACCTTGTCAGCGAGGGAGTTCCAACTTGCAACCTTACAGTTAACTAGTCCAGCGCTCCAACCACCTGATTACATTGCACTCCAGGAGGAGTCTGCCTGTTACGCGAATGCAGTAAACTACGTAAGTTTCTAGCTGCATTACACTTATCTTACAAAAAACAATCAATCAATGACTGTCATTGCTCCAATGTTACTTCACCATAAACATCAATGTCTTTCTTCAAATCAATACACAAGTATATATTTTTAAACCTGCATATTTAACTAAAAGAAATCCAGGTTAGCAGGCAATATTAACCAGGTTAAATTGTGTCATTTCTCTTCGTTCATTGCACGCAGAGTCAGTGTATTAAGCAACAGTTTGGGCCGCCTGGCTCTTTGCAAACTAATTTGCCAGGATTTTACGTAATTATGACATAACATTGAAGGTTGTACAATGTAACAGGAATATTTAGACTCATGGACCCGTTAGATAAAATACGGAACGGAACAAAGGTCTTGTTTTCGAGGTGATAGTTTCCGGATTAGTCAAAGGTAGATGGTTTAGAGAGAAATAGTCGACGCGTTGTACTTCCTGTAATAACTTGCGGCTGAATTTGAAAGGGGTTCCTTCGTTATTTTAATGTTCATGTCTTCCATAGAGAATGTCTTGATCTACTTCAGATAAGGTCTGTGTTTCGTGCTTAAACAGGTTATGTCTTCCAGGTTAGGAATGTCTTGATCAGGTTAGATAAGGTCTGTGTTAGGGTGCAGGTTAGGGTGCAGGTTAGGGTGCAGGTTAGGGTACAGGTTAGGGGTTAGGGTGCAGGTTAGGGTACAGGTTAGGTGCAGGTTAGGGTGCAGGTTAGGTACAGGTTAGGGTGCAGGTTAGGGTTCAGGCTTAAACCGCCTCTGCGTTTTGATACCCGTGTAAATCTCACCAGGATAAGGTAACGTTTGTCAACATATTTTCATAAATGATCTTTGCTTATATTTAGCCAATATTGATCAGAGTTACCTTGTCCTATGGATATCTACACAGTTATACAATTGGCAAGGTGGTGTAAGCCTACACTCAACACAGACCTTATTTTAAGTGAATCTAAAAATATCCTATGGAATAAATGAAGGAACCGCTTTTCAGATTTTGCTAGAAGGTGTCATGGGAATTATGACTCGCACTTTGGTAGTCAATTCTTACCATGTCCATTATTAAAATAGGATTTCCTGCATATAGAAATTACAGTTTTTGTTTTCAACATTCATCACAGGTAACTTCAACTCTATTTTTATTCAAACAGTTGAGAGTATTTGTCTCTAAGCAGACTCTTCAGTATCATTGTCACTTCAGAGGTGTGTGTGTGTGTGTGTATTATATTAAGTTAAAATAAAAGTGTTCATTGTTCATTCAGTATTGTTGTTGTCATTATTACAAAAATGTGTGTGTGTGTAACGGATGTGAAACTGTAGCTTAGTTATTAAATAGCGTTAAAACTAAGACCTTGCAGTAGTTCCCTTGCTCTGTTCATTCATGTACTGTTATTGATGTGTGCAGAGGGTTGTCATTATTACAAAATACTGTTACATGTGTATGATATATATATACAGTGGGGCAAAAAGTATTTAGTCAGCCACCAATTGTGCAAGTTCTCCCACTTAAAAAGATGAGAGGGCTGTCATTTTCATCATAGGTACACTTCAACTATGACAGACAAAACGAGAAAAAAATCCAGAAAATCACATTGTAGGATTTTTTTATGAATTTATTTGCAAATTATGGTGGAAAATAAGTATTTGGTCACCTACAAACAAGCAAGATTTCTGGCTCTCACAGACCTGTAACTTCTTATTTAAGAGGCTCCTCTGTCCTCCACTCGTTACCTATATTAATGGCACCTGTTTGAACTTGTTATCAGTATAAAAACACCTGTCCACAACCTCAAACAGTCACACTCCAAACTCTATGCTGGAATATACTATAGCTGAGATCCCAATACCCATGTAAACATAGCTAAACATAGCTTACTGACAGATCAATGAGGTCAGATCCAATACCCATGTAAACATAGCTCACTGACAGATCAATGAGGTCAGATCCAATACCCATGTAAACATAGCTAAGATCAATAGCTTACTGAAACATAGATCAATGAGGTCAGATCCAATACCCATATAAACATAGCTTACTGACAGATCAATGAGGTCAGATCCAATACCCATGTAAACATAGCTTACTGACAGATCAATGAGGTCAGATCCCAATACCCATGTAAACATAGCTAAAGATCAATGAGGTCAGATCCAATACCCATGCACATAGCTTACTGACAGATCAATGAGGTTAGATCCAATACCCATGTAAACATAGCTAAACATAGCTTACTGATAGATCAATGAGGTTAGATCCAATACCCATGTAAACATAGCTTACTGATAGATCAATGAGGTTAGATCCAATACCCATGTAAACATAGCTTACTGATAGATCAATGAGGTTAGATCCAATACCCATGTAAACATAGCTTACTGATAGATCAATGAGGTTAGATCCCAATACCCATGTAAACATAGCTAAACATAGCTTACTGATAGATCAATGAGGTTAGATCCCAATACCCATGTAAACATAGCTTACTGATAGATCAATGAGGTCAGATCCCAATACCCATGTAAACATAGCTTACTGACAGATCAATGAGGTTAGATCCCAATACCCATGTAAACATAGCTTACTGACAGATCAATGAGGTCAGATCCCAATACCCATGTAAACATAGCTTACTGACAGATCAATGAGGTTAGATCCAATACCCATGTAAACATAGCTTACTGACAGATCAATGAGGTTAGATCCAATACCCATGTAAACATAGCTTACTGACAGATCAATGAGGTTAGATCCAATACCCATGTAAACATAGCTTACTGACAGATCAATGAGGTTAGATCCAATACCCATGTAAACATAGCTTACTGACAGATCAATGAGGTCAGATCCAATACCCATGTAAACATAGCTTACTGACAGATCAATGAGGTCAGATCCAATACCCATGTAAACATAGCTTACTGACAGATCAATGAGGTCAGATCCAATACCCATGTAAACATAGCTTACTGACAGATCAATGAGGTCAGATCCAATACCCATGTAAACATAGCTTACTGACAGATCAATGAGGTTAGATCCAACACCCATGTGTTGCGAACAGGTCGATTGTAGCGGTAGTCGTTTCGATGGTGAATAACTTGACAGTTATTTTGACCGCGGTGGTTATTGAAGTCATGGTTTCGTGGAAGAAACCGTTGTTGTGCATCATCTTTCAACGCTCCAATACCTGATAATGACCAAACCTGTTTAGGCTTTTTGGGAATTTAACTTCAATTAACCTGAAAGTGTTCATAGTATAAACATCTGTTGGGTTGGTAGAATGTGGAAAGACCCACCTCATTGGTTAATATTCACTGTAGTATAAACATCTGTTGTGTTGGTAGAATGTGGTAAGACCCTCCTCATTGGTTAATATTCCCTATAGTAGAAACATCTGTTGAGTTGGTAGAATGTGGAAAGACCCACCTCATTGGTTAATATTCACTGGTTTTTGGGTTGGGAAATGTCACCTCATTGGTTAATATTCACTTAGGAGAAACATCTGTTGGGTTGGTAGAACAAATCTGCAGTTGAAACATCTGTTGGGATGGTAGAATGTATATATTTTATTATTATTAAAATGAAATATTATTATTTAATGAAAGAAATGTAAAAATGCACTTTTTGTCTGGAAATAAAATAAACATGTATCTGCGTTAACCACTCCAGTCAACAGATGGCGATATGCGTTGTTCAGGCGATGCTATCAGAGTGACGTATAATGTAGTGGACGGGACGCTTCTTCAACAACATCTCGTCAGCCACCTCGGTAGCTTCCTAGCGGAAACGTTCAAACTGTTCAGACTGCTTCGGTCTATATTTACTTCTGTATTTGGAACATAATTCTGTCTTTTAACTAGTTTCCCCATTTCATGTCATATTTCCGTTTAGTCAGGTAACGGTACCTGGCTTGATAAATGAGCCTATCACTAGGCTAGTCGCTAACTAGCTAGGTTAGCTGGCTAACATCCCCGACCATGAGCTCAGCAAGCTGCTGCCCTCCTGCTAAAAAAGAGGTCTGCTGGAAGGAGAAAGAAGGTATTTGGCTGAACGTTGTCGTGAAAGAGGAGAATGAAGAGGAGGATGTCACAGTAAACGAAGAAGTAGAGGGTGAGGCTGTTACACAGAAAGAAGAGGAAGAAAACGATTATACTTTTTTCGGAGTGAATGAAGGAGAGATAACTGTCATATTGAAGGAGGAGGAGAGGGAAGAAGAAGAGGAGGAGACAGAAGATCTGAGTAACACCAGTAAGTCCTGTCTTGAAAATAGTTGTTGAACTGATACGTGGTTTTAAAACGGCATTCTACTCTAGTTCTGAGCTTAAATGCCGTTTTTTAATGTAGGAATTGATAAAGCTACACTGTAAGATGTGAATACCATCAAGAAGCTGGCCAACAACAAAACTTTAACAATGGATTTGCACCCAAAATCACAACTTAAATGTCTCACGGAATGGACTTGCCTTCATTCAATACTGCAATTCCACTGTACTAAACTGGAGGCGATTTCCAGCCCACCGTTGACTGCGGTCAAGTGAGCCGACAGTCGCAAAACGCGGTCAGGCCATCTGCTCTTCGGTTTCTTCCTGAATTTGCGTGCGCGAATACACTTTACGGAATGGCGTTTTTTCAGGTAGGGAAACTGAGTTGAATGGACTCTCATGCACAGGTAGTCGAGACGATGGCTACAAATCATTACAAGCAAACCGTTTGAAGCACACCTATTCAATCTGCCATAATAAAAATGATACCAAATCGTTTATTTAATTTTCGTGTTATCATAAAGTACTTTATCATTGCTAGAGTGTCAAGCGTAGGCTGGACTGGTGTAACGCTACAACATACAATGACATTCTAGACCATTCTATAGGCCTCTCTGACTAAGAACCACACAGAGACCTGCATTTTGTAGTGGCTTTAATAACACTTGTGAAAACTGACTTCAGGTGATTGGGGGATTTAGTCTAGATTAAACGTCATAGGAAGTTTTATCATGTGGAGGTTTCATTCAGGTCTCTGTTTAATTAAATCATCTGTTTGTCTTTGACAGGAAAGAGACCAGACTCTCCTTCTGACAGCAGGAAGAGTCCTTCAGGGAAACCAGACCCCGAGATGTCCAAACCAGCAGGACGACATCACTGCTCCCAGTGTGGAAAGAGTTTTACTCAGTTAGGGAGCCTGAGAACACATAAGAGAATACACACTGGAGAGAAGCCTTACCACTGTTCCCAATGTGGAATGACGTTTACCCAGTTAGGGAGCCTGAGAACACATAAGAGAATACACACTGGAGAGAAGCCTTACCACTGTTCCCAATGTGGAATGTCGTTTACCCAGTTAGGGAGCCTGCAAACACATGAGAGGGGACACACAGGGGAAAAGCTTTTCCAATGTTCCCATTGTGGAAAGAGTTTTGGCCAGGTAGGAAACCTGAACAAGCATGAGAGGACACACACAGGTAAGAAGATGTACCGCTGCTCCCAGTGTGGAGAGAGATTTACCCGGTTAAGGTACCTGAAAGAGCATGAAGGAATACATACAAATACACAGGAGGAGAAGACATACCACTGCTCTCATTGTGGAAAGACATTTTCCCAGTCAGAGAACCTGAAAACACATGAGAGAATCGAGAGGCTGTGTTCTGACTTGTGTTTTTGACTGAGAATGTGTGTGTTTGTTTGGGCTGTCAGACTTGAGTTCACTTTGTGTAATGTTAGTGCACTATTTTTAATTGTGATTAATCCATTGTCTGAAAGGGTTAAAAACACACTGAAAACATCCAGAATACATCCTATATACTGCTAAAATCTACAATGCCATGTAAACACAAGATGACATTGAGGTTAAATAAAGTGTGATTTATCAATGGAACATATTTTGACACGTCCACTGTGTGTCTCTGTAGAGTCATAATATCCATAACAACTAGAGGTCAAACAGGAGATGGTTCCATTCATTTTCCCCACAGGGCTGTGTTTTGTTTAGACTCACCCTGGTGTGATGTTTTGATAACCATGTAAACCTCTCTGGGACAAGGTGACTGAGGACACAGTGTGTTGTCAATTTATTGTCATGTTTTTAAAATGGTATAACTGCCTTTTTTTAGCTGGACCCCAGGAAGAGTAATGCTGCCTGGAACTAATGGGGATCCATTTAAACCCCAGGAAGAGTAGCTGCTGCCTTGGCAGGAATAATGGGGATCCATAATAAACCCCAGGAAGAGTAGCTGCTGCCTTGGCAGGAACTAATGGGGATCCATAATAAACCCCAGGAAGAGTAGCTGCTGCCTTGGCAGTTCTACCTTGCTATTTGACAGGTTTGTTAAATCATGTCTAATATATTGAATTTACCACAGGTGGACCCCAATCAAGTTGTACTCTAAACCAATGGAATCAGGATGCATCTGAGAATGTTGAGTCTCATAGCAAAGGGTCTGAACACTTGAGTTGACATTTGTCAAAAATGTCTAAACCAGTTTTTGGTTTGTCATTATCCATTGTGTTTAGATTGATGAGTGGGAAAATTCTATTTTATAATGAAGCTGTCTGCAACTAAATGTGGAATAAGTGAAGGGGTCTGAATACTTAATGAATACACTGTATACCACTGGAAGAGGTTTCTATCATTGGCAGTTTTGTTACACAGTCAGGTGATCACTATAGAAAGTCCAATCTTAGGAGAGAACATGGGAGGCACTATACTGTGTGTCTGCAGGTGTCTATCTGGTCAAAACCACTGATACAGGTGCCCCTCCACCCTCTGGTGGGATGGATCATGTCTAAGAAACCTAAAAATTATTAGATAACTTGTTAATATTTGCACTGTTCCTAGAAACACAAACATTTTGCTACACCTGCAATAACATTTGCTAAACACGTGTATGTGACCAATAAAATGTGATTTGATTCTGATTTGAAATAAATGTCCTATTTATTAAAGGTGCTTTTGGCTGGAGTCAAAATGACTCCAAAGGATTTGAATTTGTTAAAAGTCCTTATTGATACAGAAACACTAAACCAGGATTTAGATGTATTAAGAACAAGTTGATTGACAAAGTCATGAAACATATTAATTGAATAAACCACATTTTGGCTGTGATAAAAGATATGCCTCTGGGTTCAAAATGATCCATTGCAGAACTATGGTTCAATGTAAATATGTAGTGGGTCTTGAGTTTGTTTTAAATTATCACTCATTAAAAACGAATCAATCAACACATGCTTCTCTTTGAACGACTTAATATAATAATCAACTTTAATTAAATAAATGAAAAATAAACTTTTGGTTCCTCAACTGCGTTGCCCCTCCAGTCAGCAGATGGCGATGTGCGTCTTTTACGTTCAGGCGACGCTGCCAGTGTGACGTATAATCTAGTGGACGGGACGCTACTTCAACAACAACAGTTAGACACCTCGGTAGCTTTATAGCAAACGTAGCTACAACATTCACTCTCTTCACACTGTTTTGGTGTATGTTAGTCGCTGTGTATTAAACACACTTCTGTCGTATGTACGTGTCGGCCCATTTAATTATATATTTACGTGGTTTGTCAGCTAGCCGGTTTGCTAAATTATCTTAGAACTAGGCTAGTTGCTAATGTTAGCTAGCGAACATCTCCAACCATGAGTTCACTAAGCTACTATGTTACAATACAAAAACAAGTAGAGGGTGAGGCTGTTACCGTGAAAGAAGAAGGGAAAGACGTTTCAGTGAAAGAAAAGGAAGACTCGTTCAGAGTGAAAGAGGAGGAGGATGTTACAGTAAAAGAAGAGGAAGCGGAGAGAGAGGAGGATGCAGTTTTTGGAGTGAAAGAGGGGGAGGGGAGATGACTGTCACATCGAAAAAGGAGGAGGAGGGCGAAGAGGAGGAAACTGGATATCTGGGCCCGGTTTCCCCAAACGCATCTTAAGGCATCCTATGGTTCTGATGGTGAACATAAAGATGGTTTTGAGAAACCGGGCCGTGATTAACACTAGTAAGTACTGTCTTAAATACAGAGGCACAAACTCTGCAGTTGTTGAACTGATGTGTGGTGTTAAAGGGGAAATATGTAATTGCTAATTTATATTATTTATAGCCATTGATTCTTGAAGAATATAACACAAACCTCATGAGCTTAGTTCAACTGTTGTACCCCATCAGAACCCCAAATAAGATTTTTTACGCCAATGTTTAGAAACAATGTAAATCAACACTGTAGAGCCTCAACATGGTTAAAACTATCATGTTGATATCATGGATGGTCAGTCCTTGCATCCGTAGGTCTGTCTATGAATTTGAGAGTAGTTACATTTCACCAGACCCATCCATCATCTTATTACCAAAACAGGTGGAATGACATCTTTGTTATTGTTTGAACTGCAGGTTGGTTGATCGATTGATTTGGCTTTTTTAAAGGGACAACCTAGGATTTAAACAGCAACAAAATGGCTGCCCTGAGACTTGGTTTGGTAAACAGCTGAGGGATGGGGGCTGGAGAAATGTAACTACTCTCACATTCATAGAGAAAGCTATTGTAGCAACCTCAACCCAACACCTAGCGACCTCATCAAGAAGTTCAGACATCTTGGCGTAACATTTCTAAAGTGTTGGCTTGACAGTCGCTGGACCAGGTTTGAGTTCAGGTCAGGACTTCCCCCTGAATTCACTACACTATGAATACGTTTATAATGTTACTGTCTGCTTGATTTACAGTAGCGTCTCGTTACTCTGTTTGGACATGGAGATACTTAGCTCATGTGTAGAGAACTGTTACTTAATGGATAGGCTATTGTACAACACAGAGCTATTTTCCTTCATTCAGGACATTTAGAATGACAACACATTACAGAGGAGCCTAGTGCGATTATTCACACAATTATCTGGTGATCAGGTTATGAAATGTCATGACAAAGACATTTTAGTTTCCATGTTTCACCTGGAATATTAAATGATTTATAATCCTAGGTTTATGTTATTGTTAGGTGACGTTATGGGTCCTACAGTAGGTCTATGTTATTGTTAGGTGAAGTTATGGGTCCTACAGTAGGTCTATGTTATTGTTAGGTGAAGTTATGGGTCCTACAGTAGGTCTATGTTATTGTTAGGTGAAGTTATGGGTCCTACAGTAGGTCTATGTTATTGTTAGGTGATGTTATGGGTCCTACAGTAGGTCTATGTTATTGTTAGTTGAAGTTATGGGTCCTACAGTAGGTCTATGTTATTGTTAGGTGAAGTTATGGGTCCTACAGTAGGTCTATGTTATTGTTAGGTGAAGTTATGGGTCCTACAGTAGGTCTATGTTGTTGTTAGGTGAAGTTATGGGTCCTACAGTAGGTCTATGTTATTGTTAGGTGAAGTTATGGGTCCTACAGTAGGTCTATGTTGTTGTTAGGTGAAGTTATGGGTCCTACAGTAGGTCTATGTTGTTGTTAGGGTGAATGTTATTAGGTGGTTCCTACAGTAGGTCTATGTTATTGTTAGGGGAAGTTATGGGTCCTACAGTAGGTCTATGTTATTGTTAGGTGAAGTTATTGGTCCTACAGTAGGTCTATGTTGTTGTTAGGTGAAGTTATGGGTCCTACAGTAGGTCTATGTTATTGTTAGGTGATGTTATGGGTCCTACAGTAGGTCTATGTTATTGTTAGTTGAAGTTATGGGTCCTACAGTAGGTCTATGTTGTTGTTAGGTGAAGTTATGGGTCCTACAGTAGGTCTATGGTATTGGTATGACTAGCGGTTTCCACATTAGCATGGAGGAGTTTCTGCAACCAAATTCCGTGTGCATTGCCCTCGTAGGTCTATTTTAGCAAACACAGAAAGGGGCCTATATTGGTGACCAAAGGTTGTCTGGCACACTGCTTAGGGGTTCAGCAACTGTAATAACTTATTTCTAGCCTACAATCATCGATGTTACTACTAATGTGAAAACAAGACAAAATATGACTATTGTTGCTCACTTGACTGTCTTAAGACAATTATCAAATCATTTTAATATTCATTACAGACATCAATTGTTGTACAACATCATGGCTACGCTGTTGGCATCACCTTTTACAGTGGATTTCTGCTGTTGTGGGCCTTTAACCATCTGTCTGACTTGTTGTTCACACAGGAGAGAGACGTGGCTATCGTGGATCCTCTGGGGAGCCTCAACAACATCATGAAGCTGACGAGGCAGAGAAGAGTCCCTCCCGATCAGAACACCTCAAGAAACACCAGTGGAGACCAACAGGAAGAAATCTCACTGCTGCTCTGACTGTGGGAAGAGTTACTTAAAATCAAAATCACTAAAAGTACACATGAGAATTCACACTGGAGAGAAACATCATGAGCTGTGATCAATGAAGAGTTTTATTCAGAACACCTCAAGAAACACCAGAGAACACACACAGGAGACAAATCTTACAGCTGTTATCAATGTGGGAAGAGTTTTACTACATCTAGCCATCTGATTGTACACCAGAGAACACACACAGGAGAGAAATCTTACAGCTGTGATCAATGTGGGAAGAGTTTTACTACATCTAGCCATCTGATTATACACCAGAGAACACACACAGGAGACAAATCTTACAGCTGTGATCAATGTGGGAAGAGTTTTACTACATCTAGCCATCTGATTATACACCAGAGAACACACACAGGAGAGAAACCTCATAGCTGTGATCAATGTGAGAAGAGATACTCTGATAAAAGATCTCTGATCAAACATCAGAAAATACATTAATGATGGAGTTGTTTCATGATATCAATGAATTAATGTCACAATGTAGAATGTTTAAACATTGTAGAAGGAGTATTTTAATGATGTCACAATGTAGAATGTTTGAACATTGTAGAAGGAGTATTTTAATGATGTCACAATGTAGAATGTTTAAACATTGTAGAAGGAGTATTTTAATGATGTCACAACGTAGAGTGTTTGAACATTGTAGAAGGAGTATTTTAATGATGTCACAATGTAGAATGTTTAACATTGTAGAAGGAGTATTTTAATGATGTCACAATGTAGAATGTTTTAACATTGTAGTAGGAGTATTTTAATGATGTCACAATGTAGAATGTTTAAACATTGTAGTAGGAGTATTTTAATGATGTCACAATGTAGAATGTTTAAACATTGTAGTAGGAGTATTTTAATGATGTCACAATGTAGAGTGTTTGAACATTGTAGAAGGAGTATTTTAATGATGTCACAATGTAGAATGTTTAAACATTGTAGTAGGAGTATTTTAATGATGTCACAATGTAGAATGTTTAAACATTGTAGTAGGAGTATTTTAATGATGTCACAATGTAGAATGTTTAAACATTGTAGTAGGTGTAACGGATTCACTGTTGAATGAAGAGAGTCGGACCGAAATGCAGCGTGTAGGTTACTCATGTTACTTTTTAATGAAGAAAAATACATGAAATAACTATACAATACAAAAAACAAACGGAAATGATGACACTATTACAGCCTATCTGTTTGAATACACAAAGACAGGGACAATCACCCACGAAATACAAAGCGAAACTAAGGCTGCCTAAATGGTTCCCAATCCAAGACAACAAGAATCACCTGACTGATTGGGAATCGCCTCAGGCAGCCAATCCTATACCACACCCCTAAACAGCCGCGATCCCAAATAATACAAACCCCAATGACAACAACATATAAACCCATGTCACACCCTGGCCTACCCAAACAATAAACAAAAACACAAAATACAATGACCAAGGCGTGACAGAAACCCCCTAAGGTGCGTGACAGAAACCCCCTAAGGTGCGTGACAGAAACCCCCTAAAAGGTGCGTGACAGAAACCCCCTAAGGTGCGTGACAGAAACCCCCCTAAGGTGCGTGACAGAAACCCCCTAAGAATGACAAAACCCCCTAAGGTGCGTGACAGAAACCCCCTGTTTTGCGTGACAAAACCCCCTAAGGTGCGTGACAGTAGGAGTTCCATGTGGAAATTTCCTCTATTTACCAAATCATGAGAGCAAACCACACACAAGTCAGAGTTATCATAAAGTCCATCTTTAATTATATGAGATCTATCACAAATGTGACTCTCAGATCAATTCAGTGTCTATCAATGAATTCTCTGAGAGTCCCTTACAATTGCAACTGAGATCCTTTATAGCAAAGACACACATAGCCAGACAGCATTGGCATAATTTATCGTTCAGCTTTGTCTCCTAAACTATGTACTTTTCTCAAACTCAGAACCATAAACCAATCCTCCATATCAACAGCCATATATCAAATCCATCCTATCTTGACAAGTTCACAGAGACACACTGACTGGCACACAGACATTGTGGAGCCAAGAATACAGTGATACCCTCTCTGTAAGCAACTTAGTCCTGACAGAGAACAGATACTGCAACCCCACCACAGTATTATACAAAAATAACATTCTGATGATAACTTACAAACATATGATGAATATAAAACATCTTACCTATTAAACATTATTCCCCAACAGAGTATTTTAATGATGTCACAAGGTAGAATGTTGTAGCATTGTAGTAGGAGTATTTTAATGATGTCACAATGTAGAATGTTTAAACATTGTAGAAGGAGTATTTTAATGATGTCACAATGTAGAATGTTTAAACATTGTAGAAGGAGTATTTTAATGATGTCACATGTGATGATGTGATGAGTAAAAGACTCTTCATTCTTAGCTTTTATACAGTCTGATCCTTACATAACATTCTAACCACTAGGCTGCTGCCCCAATAATACACTACATACATGTAATATAGCCTATACAGTCTGATCCTTACATAACATTCTAACCACTACCCTGCTGCCCCAATAATACACTAAATACATGTAATATAGCCTATACAGTCTGATCCTTACATAACATTCTAACCACTAGGCTACCCTGCTGCCCCAATAATACACTAACTACATGTAATATAGCCTATACAGTCTGATCCTTACATAACATTCTAACCACTACCCTGTAATATAGCTGCCCCAAACATAACCACTACACTAAATACATGTAATATAGCCTATACAGTCTGATCCATTAACCACTAGGCTAACTGCCCCAATAATACACTATATACATGTAATATAGCCTACAGTCTTCCTTATAACATCTAACCACTACCCTGCCGTCCCAATATTGTGAGAGGTGATATTCTCCTGGACCACAGACCTGGACCAGACATCACAGGTGATATTCTCCTGGACCAGACAGCATCACAGGTGATATTCTCCTGGACCAGACAGCATCACAGGTGATATTCTCCTGGACCAGACAGCATCACAGGTGGTATTCTCCTGGACCAGACAGCATCACAGGTGATATTCTCCAGACAGCATCACAGGTGACCCTGGACCAGACAGCATCACAGGTGATATTCTCCTGGACCAGACAGCATCTCAGGTGATATTCTCCTGGACCAGACAGCATCACAGGTGATATTCTCCTGGACCAGACAGCATCACAGGTGATCACAGGTGATTCTCCTGGACCAGACAGCATCACAGGTGATATTCTCCTGGACCAGACAGCATCACAGGTGATATTCTCCTGGACCAGACAGCATCACAGGTGGTATTCTCCTGGACCAGACAGCATCACAGGTGATATTCTCCTGGACCAGACAGCATCACAGGTGATATTCTCCTGGACCAGACAGCATCACAGGTGATATTCTCCTGGACCAGACAGCTGGGTGAATACACTATATATACAATAGTATGTGGACACCCCTTCAAATTAGTAGATTGGGCCATTTCAGCCACACCAGTTTCCGACAGGTGTTTAAATTTAAGCCCACCGCCATGCAATCTCCATAGACAAACATTGGCAGTAGAATGGCCTTAATGAAGATCTCAGTAACTTTCAACGTGGCACCGTCACAGGATGGCACCTTTCCAACAAGTCAGTTTGTCAAATTCCTGCCCTGCTGGAGCTGCCTGGTCGACTGTAAGTGCTGTTATTGTGAAGTGGAAACATCTGGGACCAACAACGGCTCAGCCAAGAAGTAGTGGGCCACACAAGCTCACAGAACAGGACCGCCGAGTGCTGAAGAGGGTAACGTGTAAAAATCATCTGTACTTGGTTGCAACACTCACTAACGAGATCCAAACTGCCTCTGGAAGCAACATCAGCACAGGAAACTGTTTGTCAGGAGCTTCCTGAAATGGGTTTCCACGGCCGAGCAGCTGCATACAAACCTAAGATCAATATGGGCAATGTCAAGCGTCGGCTTGAGTGGTGTAAAACTCACAGCCACTGGACTCTGGAGCAGTGGAAACGTATTCTCTGGAGTAATGAATCATCTTCACCTTCTAGCAATCCAACACACTAATCTGGGTTTGGAGGATGCCAGGAGAACGCTACCTGCCCTAATGCATAGTGACAACTGTAAAGTTTGGTGGAGGAGGAATAATGGTCTGGGGCTGTTTTTCATGGTTCGGGCCTTTTAGTTCCAGTTAAGGGAAATCTTAATGCTACAGCATAGAATGACATTCTAGAGGAATCTGTGCTTCCAACTTTGTGGCAACAGTTTGGGGAAGGCCCTTTCCTGTTTCAGCATGACAATGCCCCTGTACACAAAGTGAGATCCATACATGAATGGTTAGTCGATATTGGTGTGGAAGAACTTCACAAAGCTCTGACCTCAATGACGTTGAACGCCTTTGGGATGAATTGGAACGCCGACTGCGAGCCAGGCCTCATCGCCCAACATCAGTTTCCGACCTCACTAATGCTGTTGTGGCTGAATGGAAGCAAGTCCTCGCAGCAATGTTCCATCATCTAGTGGAAAACCTTCCCAGAAGAGTGGAGGCTGTTATAGCAGCAATGTTCCATCATCTAGTGGAAAGCCTTCCCAGAAGAGTGGAGGCTGTTATAGCAGTAAAGGGGGGACCAACTCCATATTAATACCTATGATTTTGGAATGAGATGTTAGGTGAGCAGGTGTCCACATACTGTTGGTGATTTAGTGTACATATTCCACTCTCTCCCTGAGTCCAGACAGACAGACAGACAGACAGACAGACAGAACTACTAGCCACCCCTCCACTCTCTCCCTGAGTCCATGCCCCAGACCGACAGACCGACAGACAGACAGACAGAACTACTAGCCACCCCTCCACTCTCTCCCTGAGTCCATGCCCCAGACCGACAGACCGACAGACAGACAGACAGACAGAACTACTAGCCACCCCTCCACTCTCTCCCTGAGTCCATGCCCCAGACCGACAGACAGACAGACAGACAGACAGAACTACTAGCCACCCCTCCACTCTCTCCCTGAGTCCAGGCCCCAGACCGACAGACAGACAGACAGAACTACTAGCCACCCCTCCACTCTCTCCCTGAGTCCATGCCCCAGACCGACAGACCGACAGACAGACAGAACTACTAGCCACCCCTCCACTCTCTCCCTGAGTCCATGCCCCAGACAGACAGACGGACAGACAGACAGAACTACTAGCCACCCCTCCACTCTCTCCCTGAGTCCATGCCCCAGACCGACAGACCGACAGACAGACAGACAGAACTACTAGCCACCCCTCCACTCTCTCCCTGAGTCCAGGCCCCAGACCGACAGACAGACAGACAGAACTACTAGCCACCCCTCCACTCTCTCCCTGAGTCCATGCCCCAGACAGACAGACGGACAGACAGACAGAACTACTAGCCACCCCTCCACTCTCTCCCTGAGTCCATGCCCCAGACAGACAGACAGACAGACAGACAGACAGACAGACAGACAGACAGACAGACATACAGACATACAGACATACATACATACATACATACATACATACATACATACATACATACATACATACATTTATTTTCATTCATTCACTCTCTCTCTCCCTGAGTCCAGGCCCCAGACAGACAGAACAGCAACACCATCAGAACTATAGCAGTCTTCATTCTGAAAGGACTCTGGTCTTCTTCAGAAGTAGTGCTGTAGTCTACAGGGTTCAGAACTCACCTTTTTAAACACTTCTTATCACTCATATCATGAGGTTTCACATGTGTTTGGTTACATAGTTCCCAATGTTCTTCTGAGTGATAAAACAGCAAACATTAAGAGTGTTTACTTATCAGACCCACATATATAATAAATATACTATAATATACTATATTCATATGCTTTTAGTACTCACACATGAATCATATCCTGTTTGCAGGTCATGTGTTGTTTTGAGCCAGCCAGTTCCTCTTACGGCCACTAGGTGGTAATCTGGTGTCACAGTGTTGTTTTGAGCCAGCAGTAAAAACACACTGACAGGACAGTTCCTTTTACGGCCACTAGGTGGTAATCTGGTGTCACAGTGTTGTTTTGAGCCAGCAGTAAAAACACACTGACAGGACAGTTCCTTTTACGGCCACTAGGTGGTAATCTGGTGTCATAGACGCAGGACTGTAGACTAGAAAGAACGATTGTCCCAATTATATCTCCTTTCTCCTAAAGTGTGCACTTGTTCACTTCCCTTCACTGAAATGACTGGTTTACTAAATATGGAGGAAACTCCCATTTGATACCAAAAGGTAGAGTCCTCTGAGTGGAACGGTGTGACAAACAGTACCTCCTCTTCTCCCCTCTCTCCCTCTCATCTTCTCCCCTCTCCCTCTCCTCTTCTCCCCTCTCCCTCTCCTCTTCTCCCCTCTCTCCCTCTCCTCTTCTCCCCCCTCTCCTCTTCTCCCCCTCTCCTCTTCTCCCCTCTCCTCTTCTCTCCTCTTCTCCCCCTCTCCTCTTCTCCCCTCTCCTCTTCTCTTCTCCCCTCTCCCTCTCCTCTCCCTCCCCTCTCCTCTTCTCCCCCTCTCCTCTTCTCCCCCTCTCCTCTTCTCCCTCTCTCCTCTTCTCCCCTCTCCTCTCCTCTTCTCCCCCTCTCCCTCTCCTCTTCTCCCCTCCCTCTCCTCTTCTCCCCTCTCCCTCTCCTCTTCTCCCCCTCTCCTCTTCTCCCCTCTCCCTCTCCTCTTCTCCCCCTCTCCTCTTCTCCCCTCTCCCTCTCCTCTTCTCCCCCTCCCCTCTCCCTTTCTCCCCCTCTCCCTCTCCTCTTCTCCCCACTCTCCCTCTCCTCTTCTCCCTCTCCCTCTCCTCCTTCCCTTCTCCCCCTCTCCTCTTCTCCCCTCTCCCTCTCCCCTCCCTCTCCTCTTCTCCCCCTCTCCTCTTCTCCCCCTCTCCTCTTCTCCCCCCCTCTCCCTCTCCTCTTCTCCCCTCTCCTTCTCCTCTTCTCCCCCTCTCCCTCTCCTCTTCTCCCTCTCCCTCTCCTCTTCTCCCCTCTCCCTCTCCTCTCTCCCCCTCTCCTCTTCTCCCTCTCTCTCCTCTTCTCCCCTCTCCTCTTCTCCCCTCTCCTCCCCTTCTCCCCTCTTCTCCCCCTCTCCCTCTCTCTTCTCCCCACTCTCCCTCTCCTCTTCTCCCTCTCCCTCTCCTCTCCTCTCCTCCCCTTCCCTTCTCCCCCTCTCCTCTTCTCCCCTCTCCCTCTCCTCTTCTCCCCACTCTCCCTCTCCTCTTCTCCCTCTCCCTCTCCTCTCCTCTCCTTCTCCCCCTCTCCTCTTCTCCCCTCTCCCTCTCCCTCTCCTCCTCTCCCCCTCTCCTCTTCTCCCTCTCCCTCTCCTCTCCTCTTCTCCGCCCTCTCCTCTTCTCCCCTCTCCCTCTCCTCTTCTCCCCCTCCTTCTCCCCTCTCCCTCTCCTCTTCTCCCTCTCTCCTCTTCTCCCCTCTCCCTCTCCTCTTCTCCCCTCTCCCTCTCCTCTGCTCTCCCTCTCCTCTTCTCCCCTCTCCCTCTCCTCTTCTCCCCCTCTCCTCTTCTCCCCTCTCCTCTTCTCTCCCTCTCCTCTTCTCCCCCTCTCTCTTCTCCCCCTCTCCTCTTCTCCCCACTCTCCTCTTCTCCCCCTCTCCTCTTCTCCCCTCTCCCTCTCCTCTTCTCCCCTCTCCTCTTCTCCCCTCTCCCTCTCCTCTTCTTCACTCTCCCTCTCCTCTTCTCCACTCTCCCTCTCCTCTTCTCCCCTCTCCCTCTCCTCTTCTCCCCTCTCCCTCTCCTCTTCTCCACTCTCCCTCTCCTCTTCTCCCCCTCTCCTCTTCTCCCCTCTCCCCTCTCCTCTCCTCTTCTCTCCTCTTCTCCCCCTCTCCTCTACTCCCCCTCTCCTCTCCTCTCCTCTTCTCTCCTCTTCTCCCCCTTCTCCTCCTCTCCCCTCTCCCTGTCCTCTTCTCCCCCTCTCCTCTTCTCCCCTCTCCCTCTCCTCTTCTCCCTCTCCCTCTCCTCTCCTCTCTCCCCTTCTCCCTCTCCTCTCCTCTTCCCCTCTCCCTCTCCTCTTCTCCCCCCTCTCCTCTTCTCCCCTCTCCCTCTCCTCTTCTCTCCTCTTCTCCCCCCTCTCACTCTCCTCTTCTCCCCTCTCCCTCTCCTCTTCTCCCCTCTCCCTCTTCTCCATCCTCTCCTCTCCTCTCCTCTCCTCTTCATCTTTTTACCACTGACTTCTCACCAGTGATGTCATCATAACCAGTAACCTGTTCCTCTCTTGGTCCAGCCCAGCCTGACCCTGACATATAGCATCAGGCCTGTTGAGTTGACTTGGGTAACAGACCTCTAGCTTCTACACCACATCCCCCCTTCTCCTGCTCTAACATGAGACCTCATCAGTACCCATTTTGGGTGCTGGTACTGTTTATATTTAGGTGCTGGAACATTAAGCCAATATTCTATAAGAGGTGAACTCAAGCAGTAGAAAGTTAGAGGTGATATTATAGGACACTATGTGAAATGTTGCTGCTCTGTCAGCAGTTTCCTGTGGAGTTTTTTTAACATGTTAGTTTGCTGTCGTGTGTTCAACCACTGATCCAAGATAAGTTGCTAAGAAGTTAATCTCACATCATTGACGTTAGGACGTAATGAGAGAGAAGTCATATAGCCTAGCAGTATTTTCCACTCTTCAGTCCACTCTTTATGACAGCAGACTGTGGAGCCCCAGTTAGAGACAGATATGATACCTGCAGTGGTACTGATGACCCTGTTGTGGAGCACAGGTAGGATTTTGCTACACTGATATACACTTGTGACAGTTGCTGAGATATGTTTTGATATTGTAAGATATATTATAATTTGCAGGGTTAGTAAAATAACATACATCTGGAAGCAGACAGTAAAAATGTGTCTCAAAGCAGGACAATGATGTGATCACCTGTAAATGTACTTTACTGTAGTCTAACTGTCCATCTGGGGACAGGCACTAATGTCAGTTAAGTTGTGATGGTGTCATGCATCTGACTGTTGTATATTCAGTGTGTCAATGATGGATTGTATCTGTCTCTATGTAAATGAATGAGAGTATATATTATGTATTATATATTATATTGGTGTTATGTTAGAGTAGGAGAAGGGGGGGGTGTAGATGATAGAGGTCTATGAGCTGAGTCAAGATCATCAAGTCCAACACTATATGTCAAGAAGAGAGAGAGAGAGAGAGAGAGAGAGAGAGAGAGAGAGAGAGATGAGCATAATGAGAGGGAGGAGAGAGGAAGGGTGGGGAGAGCAGAGGACGGGAGGGGACAGAGGAGGATAAGGGAGAGAGGAGGTAGAGGAGGGAGGAGGGTAAAGGAGAGAAAAGGAGAGGGGAGAGAGAGAATTGTAGAGGAGAGAGAAACAGAGAGAAGGGGGAGAGAGAAGGAGGGAGAGAGAGAATTGTCGAGGAGAGAGAGAGAGAGAGAAGGGGAGGGAAGAGAGAGGGGAGGGAAGAGAGGGGGGGAGGAGAGAGAGATTTGTAGAGAAGAGAGAAAGAGTAAGGGAAGGGCTCCACTAGGGCCCTCTCAGACAGCCGGCTCCACTAGGGCCCTCTCAGTCAGGTGGCTCCACTAGGGCCCTCTCAGCCAGCCTGCTCCACTAGGGCCCTCTCAGCCAACCTGTTCCACTAGGGCCCTCTCAGCCAGCCTGGCTCCACTAGGGCCCTCTCAGCCAGCCTGCTCCAATAGGGCCCTCTCAGCCAGCCGGCTCCACTAGGGCCCTCTCAGACAGCCGGCTCCACTAGGGCCCTCTCAGCCAGCCTGCTCCACTAGGGCCCTCTCAGCCAGCCTGCTCCACTAGGGCCCTCTCAGCCAGCCTGCTCCACTAGGGCCCTCTCAGCCAGCCTGCTCCACTAGGGCCCTCTCAGTCAGCCTGCTCCACTAGGGCCCTCTCAGCCAGCCAGCCAGCTCCACTAGGGCCCTCTCAGCCAGCCAGCTCCACTAGGGCCCTCTCAGCCAGCCTGCTCCACTAAGGTCCTCTCAGCCAGCTGGTGTGTGTAGGAGAGTGTGAGCTGTGTGTACAAAAAGTAGAAGTACAAATGTCAAGGGAAATGAACTAAAGTGATAAATCTAGTCCTAGGTTTTATTTACTGTGGTGTTTGTTCTCCACTGGTTACCCTGTTCTCATCACAACAGGTCACACATTCTGCTGACATGATTACACACTGTGGTATTTTACCTAACAGATACAGGAGCTTGTCAATATTATATTTTCAAATTATTTTGGGTGCCTTGTAATATGAGAGAAATGTATGTCTCCTATGTCTGCCACCGTGTCCTGTCTGTTTTCTATCAGTCACAGTGGTCAGATAGTCTGCCACCATGTCCTGTCTGTTTTCTATCAGTCACAGTGGTCAGATAGTCTGCCACCGTGTCCTGTCTGTTTTCTATCAGTCACAGTGGTCAGATAGTCTGCCACCGTGTCCTGTCTGTTTTCTATCAGTCACAGTGGTCAGATAGTCTGCCACCGTGTCCTGTCTGTTTTCTATCAGTCACAGTGGTCAGATAGTCTGCCACCGTGTCCTGTCTGTTTTCTATCAGTCACAGTGGTCAGATAGTCTGCCACCGTGTCCTGTCTGTTTTCTATCAGTCACAGTGGTCAGATAGTCTGCCACCGTGTCCTGTCTGTTTTCTATCAGTCACAGTGGTCAGATAGTCTGCCACCGTGTCCTGTCTGTTTAGGGCCAAACAGCATTTAATTCACTTTGACATTTTATAATTGTGTAGTTGTCACGGCTGATTTCCTCATGTTTCTCTACAGGGGGAGTCAACATGTGTTTTCTACCTGTCTACCTGTCTAGTACCCCCGCCTGTCTAGTACAGAACTTAACTCTCTACCTGACCCCATCAGTCTAGTACCCCCACCTGTCTAGTACAGAACTCAACCCTCTCCCTGACCCCCACCTGTCTAGTACCCCCACCTGTCTAGTACAGAACTTAACTCTCTACCTGACCCCATCAGTCTAGTACCCCCACCTGTCTAGTACAGAACTCAACCCTCTCCCTGACCCCCACCTGTCTAGTACCCCCACCTGTCTAGTACAGAACTCAACTCTCTACCTGACCCCATCAGTCTAGTACCCCCACCTGTCTAGTACATAACTCAACTCTCTACCTGACCCCATCAGTCTAGTACAGAACTCAACCCCTCCCTGACCCCACCTGTCTAGTACAGAACTCAACTCTCTACCTGACCCCATCAGTCTAGTACCCCCACCTGTCTAGTACAGAACTCAACCCTCTCCTGACCCCATCAGTCTAGTACCCCCACCTGTCTAGTACAGAACTCAACCTCACCCTGACCCCCACCTGTCTAGTACTTAACTCAACTCTCTCCCTGACCCCCATCAGTCTAGTACATAACTCAACTCTCTCCTGACCCCACCAGTCTAGTACTTAACTCAACTCTCTCCCTGACCCCCATCAGTCTAGTACATAACTCAACTCTCCCTGACCCCCATCAGTCTAGTACATAACTCAACTCTCTCCCTGACCCCCACCAGTCTAGTACATAACTCAACTCTCTCCCTGACCCCCTGTATATAGCCTCCACATTGACTCTGTACCGGTACCCTCTGTATATAGCCTCCACATTGACTCTGTACCGGTACCCCCTGTATATAGCCTCCACATTGACTCTGTACCGGTACCCCCTGTATATAGCCTCCACATTGACTCTGTACCGGTACCCCCTGTATATAGCCTCCACATTGACTCTGTACCGGTACCACTGTATATAGCCTCCACATTGACTCTGTACCAGGTACCACTGTATATAGCCTCCACATTGACTCTGTACCGGTACCCCTGTATATAGCCTCCACATTGACTCTGTACCAGTACCCCTGTATATAGACTCCACAATGACTCTGTACCAGTACCTCCTGTATATAGCCTCCACATTGACTCTGTACTGGTACCCCCTGTATATAACCTCCACATTGACTCTGTACCAGTACCCCCTGTATATAGCCTCCACATTGACTCTGTACCGTAACACCCTGTATATAGCCTCCACATTGACTCTGTACCAGTACCCCCTGTATATAGCCTCCACATTGACTCTGTACCAGTACCCCCTGTATATAGCCTCCACATTGACTCTGTACCAGTACCCCTGTATATAGCCTCCACATTGACTCTGTACCAGTACCCCTGTATATAGCCTCCACATTGACTCTGTACCGGTACCCCCTGTATATAGCCTCCACATTGACTCTGTACCGGTACCCCCTGTATATAGCCTCCACATTGACTCTGTACCGGTACCCTCTGTATATAGCCTCCACATTGACTCTGTACCGGTACCCCCTGTATATAGCCTCCACATTGACTCTGTACCGGTACCCCCTGTATATAGCCTCCACATTGACTCTGTACCGTACCCCTGTATATAGCCTCCACATTGACTCTGTACCAGTACCCCTGTATATAGCCTCCACATTGACTCTATACTGGTACCCCCTGTATATAGCCTCCACATTGACTCTGTACCAGTACCCCCTGTATATAGCCTCCACATTGACTCTGAACCAGTACCCCCTGTATATAGCCTCCACATTGACTCTGTACCAGTACCCCTGTATATAGCCTCCACATTGACTCTGTACCAGTACCCCTGTATATAGCCTCCACATTGACTCTGTACCGGTACCCCTGTATATAGCCTCCACATTGACTCTGTACCAGTACCCCCTGTATATAGCCTCCACATTGACTCTGTACCAGTACCCCTGTATATAGTCTCCACATTGACTCTGTACCAGTACCCCCTGTATATAGCCTCCACATTGACTCTGTATCGGTACCCCTGTATATAGCCTCCACATTGACTCTGTACCAGTACCCCTGTATATAGTCTCCACATTGACTCTGTACCAGTACCCCCTGTATATAGCCTCCACATTGACTCTGTACCGGTACCCCCTGTATATAGCCTCCACATTGACTCTGTACCAGTACCCCTGTATATAGCCTCCACATTGACTCTGTACCAGTACCCCTGTATATAGTCTCCACATTGACTCTGTACCAGTACCCCCTGTATATAGTCTCCACATTGACTCTGTACCGGTACCCCCTGTATATAGCCTCCACATTGACTCTGTACCAGTACCCCCTGTACAAAGCCTCACTAATGTTATGTTACTGCTGCTCTTTAATTACTTGTTACTTTTATCTCCTTTCTTAGGTATTTTCTTCAAACTGTATTGTTGGTTAAGGGTTTGTAAGTCAGCATTTAAAAAATAACCTACCACTTAAGGTGTTGAATTGTGTGAAAGATACATTTGGTTGTTTTGTTGTAATTCATGGTACTTTACAAGGGCAGAACGTTTCCATAATGAATATTTACTTCCCCCCTGATCACCCCCCTGATTTCCTCACTAAGGCATTTCTAGACTTTTCAGAATTATACTCAGACACTGCAGTGGGTGGAGGAGATTTTAACTGTTGTTAGTTTAGTTTAGTTGTTAGTTTAGTTGTTTAGTTGTTAGTTTAGTTTTTAGTTTAGTTGTTTAGTTGTTAGTTTAGTTGTTAGTTTAGTTGTTTAGTTGTTAGTTTAGTTGTTAGTTTAGTTGTTAGTTTAGTTGTTAGTTTAGTTGTTTAGTTGTTAGTTTAGTTGTTAGTTTAGTTTTTAGTTTAGTTGTTTAGTTGTTAGTTTAGTTGTTAGTTTAGTTGTTAGTTTAGTTGTTTAGTTGTTGGTTTAGTTGTTAGTTTAGTTGTTAGTTTAGTTGTTTAGTTGTTTAGTTGTTAGTTTAGTTGTTAGTTTAGTTGTTTAGTTGTTAGTTTAGTTGTTAGTTTAGTTGTTAGTTTAGTTTAGTTGTTTAGTTGTTAGTTTAGTTGTTAGTTTAGTTTAGTTGTTTAGTTGTTAGTTTAGCTGTTTAGTTGTTAGTTTAGCTGTTAGTTTAGCTGTTTAGTTGTTAGTTTTCAGTTTAGTTGTTTAGCTGTTAGTTTAGTTGTTTAGTTGTTTAGTTTAGTTGTTTAGTTGTTAGTTTAGTTGTTTAGTTGTTAGTTTAGTTGTTAGTTTAGTTGTTAGTTTAGTTTACTTTAGTTGTTAGTTTAGTTTAGTTTTTAGTTTAGTTGTTTAGTTGTCAGTTTAGTTTAGTTGTTAGTTTAGTTTAGTTGTTTAGTTGTTAGTTTAGTTGTTAGTTTAGTTTAGTTGTTTAGTTGTTAGTTTAGTTGTTTAGTTGTTAGTTTAGTTTAGTTGATTAGTTTTTAGTTTAGTTGTTTAGTTTTTAGTTGTTTAGTTGTTAGTTTAGTTGTTAGTTTAGTTGTTTAGTTGTTAGTTTAGTTTAGTTGTTAGTTTAGTTTAGTTGATTAGTTTTTAGTTTAGTTGTTTAGTTGTTAGTTTAGTTTGGTTGTTTAGTTGTTGGTTTAGTTTAGTTGTTTAGTTGTTAGTTTAGTTTAGTTTTTAGTTTAGTTGTTTAGTTGTTAGTTTAGTTTAGTTTTTAGTTTAGTTGTTTAGTTGTTAGTTTAGTTTAGTTGTTTAGTTGTTAGTTTAGTTTGGTTGTTTAGTTGTTGGTTTAGCCTAGCTGTTTAGCTGTTAGTTTAGTTTAGCTTTTTAGTTTAGTTGTTTAGTTGTTAGTTTAGTTTAGTTGTTTAGTTGTTAGTTTAGTTTAGTTTTTAGTTTAGTTGTTTAGTTGTTAGTTCAGTTTAGTTGTTTGGTTGTTAGTTTAGTTTAGTTGTTAGTTTAGTTTAGTTGTTTAGTTGTTAGTTTAGTTTAGTTGTTAGTTTAGTTGTTTAGTTGTTGGTTTAGTTGTTAGTTTAGTTGTTAGTTTAGTTTAGTTGTTTAGTTGTTAGTTTAGTTGTTAGTTTAGTTGTTTAGTTGTTAGTTTAGTTGTTTAGTTGTTAGTTTAGTTGTTTAGTTGTTAGTTTAGTTGTTAGTTTAGTTGTTTAGTTGTTTAGTTGTTTAGTTGTTAGTTTAGTTGTTTAGTTGTTAGTTTAGTTGTTAGTTTAGTTGTTTAGTTGTTAGTTTAGTTGTTAGTTTAGTTTAGTTGTTAGTTTAGTTTAGTTGTTTAGTTCTTAGTTTAGTTGTTAGTTTAGTTGTTAGTTTAGTTTAGTTGTTAGTTTAGTTTAGTTGTTTAGTTCTTAGTTTAGTTGTTAGTTTAGTTCTTAGTTTAGTTGTTAGTTTAGTTTAGTTGTTAGTTTAGTTGTTAGTTTAGTTTAGTTGTTAGTTTAGTTGTTTAGTTGTTTAGTTGTTAGTTTAGTTGTTTAGTTGTTTAGTTCTTAGTTTAGTTGTTAGTTGTTAGTTTAGTTTAGTTGTTAGTTTAGTTTAGTTGTTAGTTTAGTTTAGTTGTTTAGTTGTTAGTTTAGTTGTTTAGTTGTTAGTTTAGTTGTTTAGTTCTTAGTTTAGTTGTTTAGTTGTTAGTTTAGTTCTTAGTTTAGTTGTTAGTTTAGTTGTTAGTTCTTAGTTTAGTTGTTAGTTTAGTTTAGTTGTTTAGTTCTTAGTTTAGTTCTTAGTTTAGTTCTTAGTTTAGTTCTTAGTTTAGTTCTTTGTTTAGTTCTTAGTTTAGTTGTTAGTTTAGTTGTTAGTTTAGTTTAGTTGTTAGTTTAGTTGTTAGTTTAGTTCTTAGTTTAGTTCTTAGTTTAGTTGTTAGTTTAGTTGTTTAGTTGTTAGTTTAGTTTAGTTTAGTTGTTAGTTTAGTTTAGTTCTTAGTTTAGTTGTTTAGTTGTTAGTTTAGTTGTTTAGTTGTTAGTTTAGTTGTTAGTTTAGTTGTTTAGTTGTTAGTTTTGTTTAGTTGTTTAGTTGTTAGTTTAGTTGTTAGTTTAGTTGTTTAGTTGTTAGTTTAGTTGTTAGTTTAGTTGTTTAGTTGTTAGTTTAGTTGTTAGTTTAGTTTAGTTCTTAGTTTAGTTGTTTAGTTGTTAGTTTAGTTTAGTTGTTTAGTTGTTAGTTTAGTTGTTAGTTTAGTTGTTTAGTTGTTAGTTTTGTTTAGTTGTTGGTTTAGTTTAGTTGTTTAGTTGTTAGTTTAGTTTAGTTGTTTAGTTGTTAGTTCAGTTTAGTTGTTTGGTTGTTAGTTTAGTTTAGTTGTTTAGTTGTTAGTTTAGTTTAGTTGTTAGTTTAGTTTAGTTGTTTAGCTGTTAGTTTAGCTTTAGCTGTTTAGTTGTTAGCCTAGCCTAGCTGTTAGTTTAGCTTAGTTGTTTAGTTGTTAGTTTAGTTTAGCTGTTGTTAGCCTTTAGCCTTAGTTGTTTAGCTGTTAGTTTAGTTGTTTAGTTGTTAGTTTAGTTGTTAGTTTAGTTGTTTAGTTGTTAGTTTAGTTTAGTTGTTTAGTTGTTAGTTTAGTTGTTTAGTTGTTTAGTTTAGTTGTTTAGTTGTTAGTTTAGTTGTTTAGTTGTTAGTTTAGTTGTTAGTTTAGTTGTTAGTTTAGCTTATTTTAGTTGTTAGTTTACTTTAGTTTTTAGTTAGTTGTTTAGCTTGTCAGTTTAGTTTAGTTGTTAGTTTAGTTTAGTTGTTTAGTTGTTAGTTTAGTTGTTAGTTTAGTTTAGTTGTTTAGTTGTTAGTTTAGTTGTTTAGTTGTTAGTTTAGTTTAGTTGATTAGTTTTTAGTTTAGTTGTTTAGTTGTTAGTTTAGTTTGGTTGTTTAGTTGTTGGTTTAGTTTAGTTGTTTAGTTGTTAGTTTAGTTTAGTTTTTAGTTTAGTTGTTTAGTTGTTAGTTTAGTTTAGTTTTTAGTTTAGTTGTTTAGTTGTTAGTTTAGTTTAGTTGTTTAGTTGTTAGTTTAGTTTGGTTGTTTAGTTGTTGGTTTAGTTTAGTTGTTTAGTTGTTAGTTTAGTTTAGTTTTTAGTTTAGTTGTTTAGTTGTTAGTTTAGTTTAGTTGTTTAGTTGTTAGTTTAGTTTAGTTTTTAGTTTAGTTGTTTAGTTGTTAGTTCAGTTTAGTTGTTTGGTTGTTAGTTTAGTTTAGTTGTTAGTTTAGTTTAGTTGTTTAGTTGTTAGTTTAGTTTAGTTGTTAGTTTAGTTTAGTTGTTTAGTTGTTAGTTCAGTTTAGTTGTTTAGTTGTTAGTTCTGTTTAGTTGTTAGTTTAGTTTAGTTGTTTAGTCTTTCTGGGAGCAAGACATCCTGGTCCACGACGGGGTTTTTTCTTTTGTAGTCCATGATTGACTGTAGACGCTGTAGACCCTGTAGGCTGTAGACCCTGTAGACTGTAGACCCTATAGAGCCACATACCTCTCCATAGGTGAGACACGCCTGAGTCATTGAAAACACGGACTGAGATCCATGTTGAGGTGAGACACGTCTGATTGGACTAGATCCATGTTGAGGTGAGACACGTCTGATTGGACTAGACCCATGTTGAGGTGAGACACATCTGATTGGACTAGATCCATGTTGAGGTGAGACACATCTGATTGGACTAGATCCATGTTGAGGTGAGACACATCTGATTGGACTAGATCCATGTTGAGGTGAGACCATTCCATGTCTTTATTGGTTTGTGTGAGAAGGCAGTTTGGGAGAAGGTGGTGGACCTGTTGAGGATTCTACAGTTCCCCTGGTGGAGGTTCTTGGAACACTGATATTTAAGTCTGAGGTTGATGAAATCCAAATGTGGTGCTGCAATGTTGTGTGTTATCTTGAATACCAGGCAGATGTTGGAGTACAGAATGAAATGGAGAGGAGAGGAGAGGAGAGGAGAGGAGAGGGGGAGAAGAGGAGAGGGGGAGGAGAGGAGAAGAGAAGGGGGGGAGAAGAGGAGAGGGGGAGGAGAGGAGAAGAGAGGGGGAGAAGAGGAGAGGGGGAGGAGAGGAGAAGAGAAGAGAAGAGGAGAAGAGAGGAGGGATGAGATTTGAGGGGGAGAAAAGGATAGTGGTGAGAAGAGTAGAATAATGGGTCAGAAGAGGAGAGAGGGGAGGGAGGGGAGGGGAAGAAGAGGAGAGGGTGAGAAGAGAGACTGGGAGAAGAGGAAAGGGAGAGGAGATGAAGAGTAGAGGGGGGGAGCATTGGGGAGAACTGGAGAAGAGAGTGGGGAAGAGGAGAAGAGAGGGGGAGAAGAGGAGAAGAGAGAGGCAGAAGAGGAGAAGAGAGACTGGGAGGAGAGGAGAAGGAAGGAAGAGAAGGGGAGTAGAGAGGTGGAGAAAAGGAGAAGAGGGGGATGGAAGAGGAGAGGGGGAGAAGGGGGAGAAAGGGGAGAAGAGGAGAATAGAGGGGGAGAAGAGAGACTGGGAAAAAGAGAGGAGAGGAGGAGGAGAAGAGAGGGGAGAAGTGGAGAAGGGAGAGAAGAGGGGAGAGGAGAGAAGAGTAAAGGGGGAGAGGAGAAGAGGAGATGAGGAGAGGAGGGGAGAAGAGGAGGGGGAAGGGGAAGAAGAGGAGAGGGGGAGAAGAGGAGAAGGAAGGGGGAAGTGAGGAGAGGGGGAGGAGAGGGGAGGAAAGGAGAGGAAAGGGCAGGAGAGGGGAAAGGAAGAGGAGCGGAGAGGGGAGGAGAGGGGGAGGAGAGGAAAGGGGGGAAGAGGAGAATTGGGGGAAGGGGAGAAGAGGAGAGGATAAAGGGAGAAGAGAGGGGGAGAAGAGGAGAGGGGGATGAGATAAGAGTAGAAAAGGAGAGGGGGAGAAGAGGAAAGGGGGAATGGGAGGGAAGAAGAGGAGAGGGGGAGACTAGTAGAGGGGGAGAAGAGGAGAAGGAAGGAGGAAGTGAGGAGAGGGGGAGGAGAGGGGAGGAAAGGAGAGGAAAGGGCAGGAGAGGGAAAGGAAGAGGAGAGGAGAGGGGAGGAGAGGGGGAGGAGAGGAAAGGGGGAGAAGAGGAGAATTGAGGGGAAGGGGAGAAGAGGAGAGGATAAAGGGAGAAGAGAGGGGGAGAAGAGGAGAGGGGGAGAAGAGAGAGGCAGGTGAGGAGACAGGAGAAAAGGAGAGGGGGAGAAAAGCAGAGGGGGAGAATAGGAGAGGAGAAGAGGAGAGGGGAGGGGGAGAATAGGAGAGGAGAGGAGAGGGAGAGAAGAGGAGAGGGGGAGAAGAGGAGAGGAGAGGGGGAGGAGAGGAGAGGAGAGGGGGATGGGAGTGGAAGAAGAGTAAAGGGTAAGAAGAGGAGAAGAGAGGGAGAGAAGAGGAGAATAACAGAGGGGAAGAGGAGAGGAGAGGTGAGGAAGAGAAGAGGAGAGGAGAGGGGAGGAGAGGAGAGTAGAGGGGAGAAGAGGAGAGGAGAGGGGGAGAAGAGAAGAGCAGAGGAGAGGGGGAGGAGAGGAGAGCAGGGCAGGGAGGAGAGGAGAGGAGAGGAGAGGAGAGGAGAGGAGGAGAAAAGGAGAGGGGTGAGGAAAGGAGAGGAGAGGGGGAGAAGAGGAGAGGGGGAGAAGAGGAGAGGGAGAGGGGGAGGAGAGGAGAGGAGAGGGGGATGGGAGGAGTGGAGAAGAGTAAAGGGAGAGAAGAGGAGAAGAGAGGAGAGAAGAGGAGAAGAGAGGGGGAGAGGGGGAGAATAGGAGACGGGAGAAGAGGAGAGGAGAGGGAGAGAAGAGGAGGAGAAGAGGAGAGGAGAGGAGAGGGGAGAAGAGAAGAGGAGGAGAAGAGGAGAGGGGGAGAAGAGGAGAGGAGAGGGAGAGAAGAGGAGAGGAGGGGGAGAATAGATGAGGAGAGGAGAGGGGGAGAATAGACGAGGAGAGGAGAGGGGGAGAAGAGAAGAGGAGAGGAGAGGAGAGGAGAGGAGAGGAGAGGAGAGGAGAGGAGAGGAGAGGAGAGGAGGAGAAAAGGAGAGGGGTGAGGAGAGGAGAGGAGAGGGGGAGAAGAGGAGAAGAGAGGGAGGGATGAGATTTGAGGGGGGAGAAAAGGATAGTGGTGAGAAGAGTAGAATAATGGGTCAGAAGAGGAGAGAGGGGAGGGGAGGGGAGGGGAAGAAGAGGAGAGGGTGAGAAGAGAGACTGGGAGAAGAGGAAAGGGAGAGGAGATGAAGAGTAGAGGGGGAGCATTGGGGAGAACTGGAGAAGAGAGTGGGGGAAGAGGAGAAGAGAGGGGGAGAAGAGGAGAAGAGAGAGGCAGAAGAGGAGAAGAGAGACTGGGAGGAGAGGAGAAGGAAGGAAGAAGAAGGGGAGTAGAGAGGTGGAGAAAAGGAGAAGAGGGGGATGGAAGAGGAGAGGGGGAGAAGGGGGAGAAAGGGGAGAAGAGGAGAATAGAGGGGGAGAAGAGAGACTGGGAAAAAGAGAGGAGAGGAGGAGGAGAAGAGAGGGGAGAAGTGGAGAAGGGAGAGAAGAGGGGAGAGGAGAGAAGAGTAAAGGGGAGAGGAGAAGAGGAGATGAGGAGAGGAGGGGAGAAGAGGAGGGGGAAGGGGAAGAAGAGGAGAGGGGGAGAAGAGGAGAAGGAAGGGGGAAGTGAGGAGAGGGGGAGGAGAGGGGAGGAAAGGAGAGGAAAGGGCAGGAGAGGGGAAAGGAAGAGGAGCGGAGAGGGGAGGAGAGGGGGAGGAGAGGAAAGGGGGAGAAGAGGAGAATTGGGGGAAGGGGAGAAGAGGAGAGGATAAAGGGAGAAGAGAGGGGGAGAAGAGGAGAGGGGGATGAGATAAGAGTAGAAAAGGAGAGGGGGAGAAGAGGAAAGGGGGAATGGGAGGGGAAGAAGAGGAGAGGGGGAGACTAGTAGAGGGGGGAGAAGAGGAGAAGGAAGGAGGAAGTGAGGAGAGGGGGAGGAGAGGGGAGGAAAGGAGAGGAAAGGGCAGGAGAGGGGAAAGGAAGAGGAGAGGAGAGGGGAGGAGAGGGGGAGGAGAGGAAAGGGGGAGAAGAGGAGAATTGAGGGGAAGGGGAGAAGAGGAGAGGATAAAGGAGAAGAGAGGGGGAGAAGAGGAGAGGGGGAGAAGAGAGAGGCAGGTGAGGAGACAGGAGAAAAGGAGAGGGGGAGAAAAGCAGAGGGGGAGAATAGGAGAGGAGAAGAGGAGAGGGGAGGGGGAGAATAGGAGAGGAGAGGAGAGGGAGAGAAGAGGAGAGGGGGAGAAGAGGAGAGGAGAGGGGGAGGAGAGGAGAGGAGAGGGGGATGGGAGTGGAAGAAGAGTAAAGGGTAAGAAGAGGAGAAGAGAGGGAGAGAAGAGGAGAATAACAGAGGGGAAGAGGAGAGGAGAGGTGAGGAAGAGAAGAGGAGAGGAGAGGGGAGGAGAGGAGAGTAGAGGGGAGAAGAGGAGAGGAGAGGGGGAGAAGAGAAGAGCAGAGGAGAGGGGGGAGGAGAGGAGAGCAGGGAGGAGAGGAGAGGAGAGGAGAGGAGAGGAGAGGAGAGGAGGAGAAAAGGAGAGGGGTGAGGAAAGGAGAGGGAGAGGGGGAGAAGAGGAGAGGGGGAGAAGAGGAGAGGAGAGGGGGAGGAGAGGAGAGGAGAGGGGGATGGGAGTGGAAGAAGAGTAAAGGGAGAGAAGAGGAGAAGAGAGTGAGAGAAGAGGAGAAGAGAGGGGGAGAGGGGGAGAATAGGAGACGGGGAGAAGAGGAGAGGAGAGGGAGAGAAGAGGAGGAGAAGAGGAGAGGAGAGGAGAGGGGGACTCTGACTCTGTACCAGTACCCCCTGTATATAGCCTCCACATTGACTCTGTACCAGTACCCCCTGTATATAGCCTCCACATTGACTCTGTACCAGTACCCCCTGTATATAGCCTCCACATTGACTCTGTACCAGTACCCCTGTATATAGCCTCCACATTGACTCTGTACCAGTACCCCCTGTATATAGCCTCCACATTGACTCTGTACCGGTACCCCCTGTATATAGCCTCCACATTGACTCTGTACCAGTACCCCCTGTATATAGCCTCCACATTGACTCTGTACCAGTACACCTGTATATAGTCTCCACATTGACTCTGTACCAGTACCCCCTGTATATAGCCTCCACTTTGACTCTGTATCGGTACCCCTGTATATAGCCTCCACATTGACTCTGTACCAGTACCCCTGTATATAGTCTCCACATTGACTCTGTACCAGTACCCCCTGTATATAGCCTCCACATTGACTCTGTACCGGTACCCCCTGTATATAGCCTCCACATTGACTCTGTACCAGTACCCCTGTATATAGCCTCCACATTGACTCTGTACCAGTACCCCTGTATATAGTCTCCACATTGACTCTGTACCAGTACCCCCTGTATATAGCCTCCACATTGACTCTGTACCGGTACCCCCTGTATATAGTCTCCACATTGACTCTGTACCGGTACTTCCTGTATATAGCCTCCACATTGACTCTGTACCAGTACCCCTGTACAAAGCCTCACTAATGTTATGTTACTGCTGCTCTTTAATTACTTGTTACTTTTATCTCCTTTCTTAGGTATTTTCTTCAAACTGTATTGTTGGTTAAGGGTTTGTAAGTCAGCATTTAAAAATAACCTACCACTTAAGGTGTTGAATTGTGTGAAAGATACATTTGGTTGTTTTGTTGTAATTCATGGTACTTTACAAGGGCAGAACGTTTCCATAATGAATATTTACTTCCCCCTGATCACCCCCTGATTTCCTCACTAAGGCATTTCTAGACTTTTCAGAATTATACTCAGACACTGCAGTGGGTGGAGGAGATTTTAACTGTTGTTAGTTTAGTTTAGTTGTTAGTTTAGTTGTTTAGTTGTTAGTTTAGTTTTTAGTTTAGTTGTTTAGTTGTTAGTTTAGTTGTTTAGCTGTTAGTTTAGTTGTTAGTTTAGTTGTTTAGTTGTTAGTTTAGTTGTTAGTTTAGTTGTTTAGTTGTTAGTTTAGCTGTTAGCCTTAGCCTTTTAGTTTAGCTGTTTAGCTGTTAGTTTAGCTGTTAGTTTAGTTGTTTAGCTTTAGCCCTAGCTGTTGGCCTTAGCTGTTAGTTTAGCTGTTAGCCTAGTTGTTAGTAGTTTAGTTTAGCTGTTAGTTTAGCTGTTTAGCTGTTAGCTAGTTGTTAGTTTAGTTGTTAGTTTAGCTTAGTTGTTTAGTTGTTAGTTTTAGTTGTTAGTTTAGTTTAGTTAGTTTAGTTGTTAGTTTAGTTGTTAGTTTAGTTTAGTTGTTAGTTTAGCTGTTAGTTTAGTTGTTTAGTTGTTAGTTTAGCTGTTAGCCTAGTTTAGTTGTTAGTTTAGCTGTTTAGTTGTTAGCCTTGGTTGCCTAGCTGTTAGTTTAGTTGTTTAGCTTAGTTTAGTTGTTAGTTTAGTTTTTAGCTGTTAGCCTAGCTGTTAGCCTAGCTTTTAGTTGCTGCTGTTTGCCTAGCTGTTAGCCTAGTTGTTAGCTGTTAGTTTTTAGTTTGCCTAGCTGTTAGTTTAGCTGTTAGTTTAGTTTAGTTGTTTAGCTGTTAGCCTAGCTTAGTTAGTTTAGCTGTTTAGCCTTGTTAGTTTAGCCTTGTTTAGCCTTTAGCTGTTAGTTTAGCTAGTTTAGTTGTTTAGTTTAGTTAGTTTAGTTGTTAGTTTAGCTTAGCTGTTTAGCTGTTAGCCTAGCTTGTTAGCTTCAGTTAGCCTAGCTGTTAGCCTAGCTGTTAGCCTAGCTGTTAGTTTAGCTGTTTAGCTGTTAGTTTAGCTGTTTAGTTTTAGGGCCTTAGTTGTTAGTTTAGCTGTTAGCCTAGCTTAGCTGTTAGTTTAGTTGTTTAGCCTTCTTTAGTTTAGCTGTTAGCCTTAGTTGTTTAGCTGTTAGCCTAGCTAGTTTAGCCTAGCTGTTTAGCCTTAGCTTAGCTGTTAGTTTAGTTGTTTAGTTTTAGTTTAGTTGTTTTTAGTTGTTAGTTTAGCTAGTTGTTTAGTTGTAGTTTAGCCTAGTTAGCCTTAGTTGTTAGTTTAGTTGCCTAGCTGTTAGTTTAGCTTGTTTAGCTGCTAGCCTAGCTGTTAGCCTAGTTGTAGCCTAGCTTTAGTTAGTTTAGTTGTTTAGTTGTTAGCTGTTAGCCTAGCCTAGCCTAGCTTGTTAGCCTAGCTGTTTAGCCTTGCTGTTTAGCCTTAGTGTTGTTAGTTTAGCTGTTTAGTTGTTAGTTTAGCTGTTTAGTTGTTTGTTTAGCTGTTAGTTTAGTTAGTTTAGCTGTTTAGTTTAGTTTAGCTGTTAGCTTTAGTTGTTGTTTAGCTGTTTAGGTTAGTTTAGCCTTAGTTTAGTTGCTAGTTTAGTTAGTTTAGCTGTTAGTTCTAGTTTAGCCTGCCTAGTTGTTAGCTTAGTTTAGCTGTTAGTTTAGCTGTTTAGTTGTTAGTTTAGTTTAGCCTTAGCCTAGCTGTTTAGCTTGTTAGTTTAGCCTAGCTGTTAGCCTTAGTTGTTTAGTTGTTAGCCTAGCTGTTAGCCTTAGTTTAGCTGTTTAGCCGTTAGCCTTAGTTGTTAGTTTAGTTGTTTAGTTGTTAGCTTAGTTGTTAGCTGTTAGTTTAGCCTAGCTTGCTGTAGTTGTTAGCCTTAGTCTAGCTTTAGCCTAGCTTAGTTGTTAGCCTAGCTGTTAGCAGTTTAGCTGTTTAGCCTAGCTGTTGCCTAGCTGTTAGCCTAGCAGCTGTTTAGCTGTTAGCCTAGCTGTTAGCCTAGCTGTTGCTGTTTAGCTGTTAGCCTAGCTCTTTAGTTAGCCTAGCTGTTAGCTGCTTAGCTCAGTTTAGCTGCTTTAGTTGTTGTTAGTTTAGTTGTTTAGTTAGTTTAGTTTAGTTGTTAGTTTAGTTGTTGTTTAGTTTAGCTGTTAGTTTAGCTGTTAGTTTAGTTGTTTAGTTGTTAGTTTTTAGCCTTGTTAGCTTTAGCCTGTTTAGTTGTTAGTTGCCTAGCTGTTTAGTTGTTAGCTGTTAGCTAGCTTTAGCTGTTAGCTTCAGCTGTTTAGCTTAGTTAGCCTTAGCCTAGCTGTTAGCCTAGCCTAGCTGTTTAGCTGTTAGCTTAGCTGTTAGCCTTTAGCTTTTAGCTTTAGTTTAGCTGTTAGCTGTTAGCCTAGCTGTTTAGCCTAGCTGTTTTAGCCTTAGCTGTTAGCTGTTTAGCTGTTAGCCTAGCTGTTAGCCTAGCTGCTGCTTTAGCCTAGCTGTTAGCCTAGCTGTTTGCCTAGCTGTTAGCCTAGCTGTTCAGCCTGTTTAGCTGTTTAGCTGTTAGCTTAGCTGTTAGCCTAGCTGTTAGTTTAGTTTAGCTGCCTAGCTGTTAGCCTGTTAGCTTTAGCCTAGCTGTTAGCCTTAGTCAGTTGCTGTTAGCCTAGCTAGCTGCCTAGCTGTTAGGCCTAGCTGTTTAGCTGTTAGCTTAGCTGTTAGCCTTGTTAGTGTGGCCAGTTGCCTAGCTGTTAGCCTGCTTAGTAGCTTAGCCTAGGCTGTTAGCTGTTAGCCTTAGCTGTTAGCCTTCTTTAGCCGTTTGCCTAGCTGTTAGTTGTTTAGCTGTTAGTTGTTAGTTAGTTGCCTTAGCTTTAGTAGCTGTTTAGCCTTGTTAGTTTAGCCTTTTAGTTTAGCTTGTTTAGCTGCTTAGTTTAGCTGTTAGCTTAGCTTTAGCTGTTAGCTAGTTTAGCTTAGCTGTTAGTTAGTAGCTTGTTTAGCTGTTAGTTGTTGTTTAGTAGTCTGTTTAGCTGTTTAGCTGTTAGTCTTAGCTGTTAGCTGTTTAGCTGTTAGCCTAGCTGTTAGCCTAGCTGTTAGCCTAGCTGTTTAGTTCCTGTTAGCTGTTTAGCTGTTAGCCTAGCTGCCTTTAGTTAGCCTAGCTTTAGCCTAGCTGTTAGCCTAGCTGCTTAGCTGTTAGCCTAGCTGTTAGCCTAGCTGTTGTTTAGCTGTTAGCCTAGCTGTTAGCCTAGCTTAGCTGTTTAGCTGTTTAGGGTTGTTTAGTGTTAGCCTAGTTGTTTAGCTGTTAGCTTAGCTGTTTAGCTTTAGTTTAGCTTAGTTTAGCTGTTAGCCTAGCTTTAGCTGTTAGGGTTGTTTAGCTGTTTAGTTTAGTGTTAGCTGGCCTAGCCTAGCTGTTTAGCTGTTAGCCTAGCTTAGTTGTTAGTTTAGTTTAGTTGTTAGTTTAGCTGTTTAGCTGTTAGTTAGCTTAGTTCAGCTGTTAGCCTAGCCTAGCTGTTCAGCTGTTAGCTTTAGTTCTAGCTTAGTTTAGCCTAGCTGTTAGCTAGTGTTAGCCTAGTGTTAGTTTAGCTTAGCTTGTTAGCTTAGTTTAGCTGTTAGCCTAGCTGTTTAGCTGTTAGTCTAGCTGTTAGTTTAGCTGTTAGCCTAGTTGTTAGTTTAGTTGTTAGTTTAGTTGTTGTTTAGTTCTCAGCCTAGTTGTTAGTTTAGTTGTTAGCCTAGCTGTTTAGCTGTTAGTTTAGTTGTTAGTTTAGTTGTTAGTTTAGCTGTTAGTTTAGCTTAGCTTTAGCCTAGCTGTTAGTTAGCTAGTTTAGCTAGCTGTTTAGCCCTAGCTGTTAGCCTAGCTGTTGCCTAGTTGTTAGCCTAGCTGTTTAGCTGTTGGCCTAGCCTAGTTGCCTAGCTGTTAGCCTAGCTGTTGCCTAGCTGTTTGCCTAGCTGTTAGCCTAGCTTAGCTGCTTCAGCTGTTAGCCTAGCTGTTTAGCTAGTTAGCTTAGCTGTTTGTTAGCCTAGCTGCTTAGCCTAGCCAGCTGCTTAGCTGTTAGCCTAGCTGCCTAGCTGTTTAGCTGTTAGCCTAGCTGTTTAGCTGTTAGCCTAGCTGTCAGCTGCCTAGCTGTTAGCCTAGCTGTTGGCCTAGCCGTTTCAGCTTAGCTAGCTGTTTAGCCTTAGCTGCCTAGCTGTTAGCCTTGCTTGGCTGTTAGCCTAGCCTAGCTGTTAGCCTAGCTGCAGCTGCTAGCTGTTAGCCTAGCTGTTAGTCTGTTAGCCTAGCTTTAGCCTTAGTTTAGCTGTTAGCTGTTAGCCTAGCTGTTTAGCTGTTAGTTTAGCTTAGCTTTAGCTGTTAGCCTAGCTGTTAGCTGTTGGCCTAGCTTAGCTGTTTAGCTGTTAGCCTAGCTGTTGCCTAGCTGTCAGCTGCTTAGCCTAGCTGTTAGCCTAGCTGCTTCAGCTGTTGCCTAGCCTAGCTGTTAGCCGTTAGCCAGCTGTTTAGCTGCTTTAGCCTAGCTGTTTAGCTGTTAGCCTAGCTTTAGCTGCTTAGCCTAGCTCTTAGCTGCTTAGCTGTTTAGCTGTTTAGCTGTTAGCCTTAGCTGTTTAGCTAGCTGTTAGCTTTAGCTGCTTAGCTGTTTAGCCTAGCTGTTTAGTTGCAGCTGTTAGCCTAGCTGGCTCAGCCTAGCTTAGCCTAGCTGTTTAGCTGTTAGCCTAGCTGTCAGCCTAGCTTCAGCTGTTTAGCTGTTAGCCTAGCTCAGCTGTTAGCTGTTAGCCTAGCTTGCTTAGCTGTTAGCCTAGCTGTTTAGCTGTTAGCCTAGCTGTTGCCTAGCTTTAGCTGTTAGCCTAGCTGCTTTAGCTGTTAGCTGTCTAGCTGCCTAGCTGCTCAGCCTAGTGTCAGCTCTTAGCTTTAGCTGTTTAGCTGTTAGCTGTTTAGCTGTTAGTTTAGCAGTTTAGCTGGGTTAGTTTAGCTGTTTAGTTGTTAGTTTAGTTGTTTAGCTTGTTAGTTTGTTTAGCTGTTAGTTGTTAGTTTAGTTGTTTAGTTTAGTTTAGTTTAGTTAGTTTTAGTTGCTTAGTTTTTAGCTGTTAGTTTAGCTGTTTAGTTGTTTAGCCTTTAGTTTAGTTGCTTAGCTGTTAGCTTTTTAGCTTAGCTGCTTAGCTGTTAGTTAGCTGTTAGCTCAGCTGCTTAGCTGTTAGCCTAGCTGTTTAGCTGTTAGCTTAGCTGTAGCTGCTTAGCTGTAGCTGTTAGCCTAGCTGTTAGCCTAGCTGTTAGCTGTTTGCCTGTTTAGCTGTTAGCCTAGCTGTTAGCTGTTAGCCTAGCTGTTTAGCTGTTAGTTTAGCTGTTTAGCTGTTAGCCTAGCTGTTTAGCTGTTAGTTTAGCTTAGTTAGTTTAGCCTAGCCTTAGCCTAGCTGTTAGCCTAGCTGTTAGCCTAGCCTTAGCTGTTAGGCCTAGTCCAGCCTAGCTGCTGTTAGCCTTAGCTGATTAGCTGTTAGCCTAGTTGTTAGCCTAGCTGTTTAGCCTTAGTCTGTTAGCCTAGCTGTTTAGGGCCTAGCTGCTTAGCCTTAGCAGCTGTTAGCCTAGCTGTTAGCTGCCTGTTGCCCTAGCTGTTAGCCTAGCTTTAGCTGTTTAGCTGTTAGCCTAGCTGTAGCTGTTAGTAGCTGCCTAGCTGTTGGCCTAGTTTTTAGCTTAGCCTAGCTGTTTAGTTTAGCTGTTGCCTAGCTGTTAGCTGCCTTTAGCCTGTTAGCTTAGTTTAGCTGTTTAGTTAGTTAGTTTAGCTGTTTAGTTTAGCCTAGTTTAGCTGTTTAGCTGTTAGCCTTTAGTTCTTTAGTTTAGCTGTTAGTTTAGTTGTTAGTTTAGTTGTTTAGTTGTTAGCTAGTTGTTAGTTTAGTTGTTAGTTTAGTTTAGCTTTAGTTTAGTTAGTTTAGTTTTAGCTGTTAGCCTTGTTTAGCTTAGTTTAGTTGTTTAGTGTTAGTTTAGTTGTTTAGTTGTTAGTTTAGCTGTTTAGTTTAGTTTAGTTTAGCTGTTAGCCTTTAGCTGTTTAGCTGTTTAGTTTAGTTGTTTAGTGTTAGTTAGTTTAGTTGTTAGCCTAGTTGTTAGCTGTTAGTTTAGCTGTTTAGCTGTTAGCTTTTAGTTGTTTAGCTGTTAGTTTAGTTTTAGTTGTTAGTTAGCCTAGCTGTTAGCCTAGCTTGTTAGTTTAGCCTAGTTTAGTTTAGTTGTTAGCCTAGTTTAGCTGTTAGTTTAGTTAGTGTTTAGTTGTTAGTAGCTGTTTAGTTGTTAGTTTAGCTTAGTTGTTTAGCTGTTAGCCTAGCTTAGCTGTTAGCTTAGTTGTTAGCCTAGCTGTTTAGCTGTTAGCCTAGCTGTTAGCCTAGCTTTAGCCTAGCTGTTAGCCTAGCTGTTTAGTTGTTTAGCCTAGTTGTTAGCCTAGCTGTTAGTTTAGTTTAGCTGTTTAGCTTTAGTTTAGCTTTAGTTTAGTTGTTAGTTTAGTTTTTAGTTGTTAGTTTAGTTTAGTTCTTAGTTTAGTTGTTTAGTTGTTAGTTGTTAGTTTAGTTGTTTAGTTTAGTTCTTAGTTTAGTTGTTTAGTTTTTAGTTTAGTTGTTTAGTTTAGTTAGTTTAGTTGTTAGCCTAGCTAGTTTAGCTTGTTAGTTTAGCTGTTTAGCCTAGCTGTTGGCTGTTAGCCTAGCTTTAGCTGTTAGTTTAGCTTTAGCTGTTAGCCTAGCTGTTTAGCTGGTTAGCTTAGCTGTTGGCTGCTTAGCTGTTAGCCTAGCTGTTAGCTTGCTTAGCTGTTAGCCTAGCTGTTAGTCAGTTGTTAGTTTAGCTGTTAGCCTAGCTTTAGCTGTTTAGCTGTTAGTTTAGCTGTTTAGCTGTTAGCCTAGCTGTTAGCCTAGCTGTTTAGCTGTTAGCCTTAGCTGTTAGCCTAGCCTAGCTTTTGCTGTTGTTTAGTTGTTAGCTAGCTGTTAGTTTAGCTGTTAGTTTAGTTTAGTTGTTAGCTTTAGTTTAGCTAATTTAGCTGTTAGTTGTTAGCCTAGTTGTTTAGTTAGCTTTAGCCTAGCTGTTAGTTTAGCTGTTAGCCTAGCTGTTTAGCTGTTTAGCTGTTAGCCTAGCTGTTTAGCTGTTAGCCTAGCCTAGTTGTTAGCTGCTGCCTAGCTGTTGGCTGTTAGCTGCCTAGCTGTTAGCCTAGCTTTAGCTGTTTAGCTGTTAGCTTAGCTGTTAGCTGTTAGCTTTAGCTGTTTAGCTGTTAGCCTTGTTAGCTGCTGCTTAGTTGTTAGCCTAGTTTAGTTTAGTTTAGCTGTTGTTAGTTGAAGTTTAGCTGTTAGTTTAGCTTTAGTTGTTTAGCTGTTAGTTTAGTTTAGTTGTTTAGTTGTTAGTTCTTGTTTAGCTGTTAGCAGTTTAGCTGAGCTGTTAGCTAGCTTTAGCTGTTAGTTTAGCTGTTAGTTTAGCTGTTAGCCTAGCTGTTTAGCTGTTAGCCCTTAGTTTAGCTGTTTAGTTGTTAGCTTAGCTTTAGTTTAGCTTGTTAGCTAGCTGTTAGTTTAGCTGTTTTAGCTGTTTAGCTGTTAGCCTAGCTTTAGCTGGCCTAGCTTAGCTTTAGTTAGCTGTTAGCCTAGCTGCTTAGCTGTTAGCTTAGCCTAGCCTTAGTTGTTTGATAGCCTTAGCTCCAGCTGTGCCTAGCTAGCTTTTAGCTGTTAGCCTAGCTGCTTTGAGCTGTTAGCCTAGCTTTAGCTGTCTTAGCTGTTAGCTGTTAGCTGTTAGCTGTTAGTCTTAGCTGTTAGCTGTTTAGCTGTTAGTTAGCTTTAGCTTAGTTAGCTGTTAGCCTAGCTAGCTGTTAGCCTAGCTTAGCTGTTTAGCTGTTAGCCTAGCTGTTTAGCTGTTAGCCTAGCTTAGCTGTTTAGCTGTTAGCCTAGCTGCTTTGGCCTAGCTGTTAGCCTAGCTGTTTAGCTGTTAGCTTGCTTAGTGAGCTTAGCTGTTAGCCTAGCTTAGCCAGCTGTTAGCTGTTAGCCTAGCTGTTAGCTGTTTCCTAGCTGTTTAGCTGTTAGCTTTAGCCTAGCTGTTTAGCTGTTAGGGGGAGCTGTTAGCTGCTTAGCTGTTAGCTGCTTAGCTGTTAGCCTAGCTGTTAGCTGTTAGCTGCTTTAGCTGTTAGCCTAGCTGTTAGTCAGCTTTAGCTGTTTTAGCTGTTAGCTTAGCTGTTAGCTGTTAGCTGTTTAGCCTAGCTGCCTAGCTGTTAGGCCTAGCTGTAGCCCTAGCTGTTAGCCTAGCTGTTTAGCTGTTAGCCTAGCCTAGCTGCTTAGCCTAGCTGTTTAGCTTTTTAGCTGTAGCTTTAGTTGTTAGCTGTTAGCTTAGCTTAGCCTAGCTGTTAGCCTAGCTAGCTGTTAGCTGTTAGCTTAGCTGCTGTTTAGCTGTAGCTGCTTAGCTGTTAGCTCAGCCTAGCTTTAGCTCTAGTTAGCTGTTAGCCTAGCTGTTTAGCTTTAGCCTAGCTGTTTAGCCTAGCTAGCTGTTAGCTGTTAGCTGTTAGCCTAGCTGTTAGCTTTAGCTTTAGCTGTTTAGTTTAGTTTAGCTGTTTAGCTTTAGTTAGTCAGTTTAGCTGTTTAGCTGTTAGCTTTAGCTTAGCTAGTTTAGTTTTTAGCTGCTGTTTAGCTGTTAGCTTAGTTTAGCTGTTAGTTTAGCTGTTAGCCTAGCCTAGTTGTTTAGCTGTTAGCCTAGCTGGCTTAGCTTTAGTTAGCCTTAGCTGCTGTTTAGCTGTTTAGCTGTTAGCTGTTAGCCTAGCTGTTTAGCTGTTAGCTGCCTAGTTTAGCTTTAGCTGTTTAGCTGTTAGTTTAGCTTTAGCTGCCTGTTTAGTTTTAGCTAGCCTAGCTGTTAGTTTTTAGCTTAGCTGTTAGTTTAGCTGTTAGCTAGCTGTTGCCTAGCTGTTTAGCCTAGCTTAGCTGTTAGTTTTAGTTTAGCCGTTTAGCCTTAGCCTAGCTTGTTAGTTTAGCTTAGTTGTTTAGCTGTTAGTTTAGCTTTTAGCCTAGCTTAGCTTGCCTAGCTAGTTTAGCTGTTAGCCTAGTTTAGCCTAGCTGTTTAGCTGTTAGTTTAGCTAGTTGTTTAGCTGTTAGCCTAGCCTAGTTTTTAGCCTAGCTGTTTAGCTGTTAGTTGTTTAGTTGTTTAGCTGTTAGCCTAGTTAGCCTAGCTGTTAGCCTAGCTGTTAGCTTAGTTTAGCTGTTAGTTTAGCTGTTTAGCTGTTGGCCTAGTTTAGCTGTTTAGCTGCTTAGTTTTTAGCCTAGCTGTTTAGCTGTTAGCCTTTAGCTGTTAGTTTAGCTGTTTAGCTGTTAGCCTAGCTTAGTTGTTTAGTTGTTAGTTTAGTTTAGCTGTTTAGTTGTTAGTTTAGTTTAGTTATTTAGTTTTTAGTTTAGTTGTTTAGTTGTTAGTTGTTAGTTTAGTTATTTAGTTGTTAATTCAGTTTAGTTGTTAATTTAGTTGTTAGTTTAGTTATTTAGTTGTTAGTTCAGTTTAGTTGTTTAGTTGTTAGTTCAGTTTAGTTGTTTAGTTGTTAGTTTAGTTTAGTTGTTTAGTCTTTCTGGGAGCAAGACATCCTGGTCCACGACGGGGTTTTTCTTTTGTAGTCCATGATTGACTGTAGACGCTGTAGACCCTGTAGGCTGTAGACCCTGTAGACTGTAGACCCTATAGAGCCACATACCTCTCCTATCTGAGTCATTGAAAGGACTAGATCCATGTTGAGGTGAGACACGTCTGATTGGACTAGATCCATGTTGAGGTGAAACACGCCTGATTGACTAGATCCATGTTGAGGTGAGACACGTCTGATTGGACTAGATCCATGTTGAGGTGAGACACGCCTGATTGGACTAGACCCATGTTGAGGTGAGACACATCTGATTGGACTAGATCCATGTTGAGGTGAGACACATCTGATTGGACTAGATCCATGTTGAGGTGAGACACATCTGATTGGACTAGATCCATGTTGAGGTGAGACCATTCCATGTCTTTATTGGTTTGTGTGAGAAGGCAGTTTGGGAGAAGGTGGTGGACCTGTTGAGGATTCTACAGTTCCCCTGGTGGAGGTTCTGGAACACTGATATTTAAGTCTGAGGTTGATGAAATCCAAATGTGGTGCTGCAATGTTGTGTGTTATCTTGAATACCAGGCAGATGTTGGAGTACAGAATGAAATGGAGAGGAGAGGAGAGGAGAGGAGAGGAGAGAGAGGAGAGGGGGAGAAGAGGAGAGGGGGAGGGGGAGAAGAGGAGGGGGAGGAGAGGAGAAGAGAGGGGGAGAAGAGGAGAGGGGGAGGAGAGGAGAGAGAAGAGAGGGGGAGAAGAGGAGAAGAGAGGGAGGGATGAGATTTGAGGGGGAGAAAAGGATAGTGGTGAGAAGAGTAGAATAATGGGTCAGAAGAGGAGAGAGGGGAGGGAGGGGAGGGGAAGAAGAGGAGAGGGTGAGAAGAGAGACTGGGAGAAGAGGAAAGGAGAGGAGATGAAGAGTAGAGGGGGAGCATTGGGGAGAACTGGAGAAGAGAGTGGGGGAAGAGGAGAAGAGAGGGGGAGAAGAGGAGAAGAGAGAGGCAGAAGAGGAGAAGAGAGACTGGGAGGAGAGGAGAAGGAAGGAAGAGAAGGGGAGTAGAGAGGTGGAGAAAAGGAGAAGAGGGGGATGGAAGAGGAGAGGGGGAGAAGGGGGAGAAAGGGGAGAAGAGGAGAATAGAGGGGGAGAAGAGAGACTGGGAAAAAGAGAGGAGAGGAGGAGGAGAAGAGAGGGGAGAAGTGGAGAAGGGAGAGAAGAGGGGAGAGGAGAGAAGAGTAAAGGGGGAGAGGAGAAGAGGAGATGAGGAGAGGAGGGGAGAAGAGGAGGGGGGAAGGGAAGAAGAGGAGAGGGGGAGAAGAGGAGAAGGAAGGGGGAAGTGAGGAGAGGGGGAGGAGAGGGGAGGAAAGGAGAGGAAAGGGCAGGAGAGGGGAAAGGAAGAGGAGCGGAGAGGGGAGGAGAGGGGGAGGAGAGGAAAGGGGGAGAAGAGGAGAATTGGGGGAAGGGGAGAAGAGGAGAGGATAAAGGAGAAGAGAGGGGGAGAAGAGGAGAGGGGGATGAGATAAGAGAAAAAGGAGAGGGGGAGAAGAGGAAAGGGGGAATGGGAGGGGAAGAAGAGGAGAGGGGGAGACTAGTAGAGGGGGAGAAGAGGAGAAGGAAGGAGGAAGTGAGGAGAGGGGGAGGAGAGGGGAGGAAAGGAGAGGAAAGGGCAGGAGAGGGGAAAGGAAGAGGAGAGGAGAGGGGAGGAGAGGGGGAGAGGAAAGGGGGAGAAGAGGAGAATTGAGGGGAAGGGGAGAAGAGGAGAGGATAAAGGAGAAGAGAGGGGAGAAGAGGAGAGGGGGGAGAAGAGAGAGAGCAGGTGAGAGACAGGAGAAAAGGAGAGGGGGAGAAAAGCAGAGGGGGAGAATAGGAGAGGGAGAAGAGGAGAGGGGAGGGGGAGAATAGGAGAGGAGAGGAGAGGGAGAGAAGAGGAGAGGGGGAGAAGAGGAGAGGAGAGGGGGAGGAGAGGAGAGGAGAGGGGGATGGGAGGGAAGAAGAGTAAAGGGTAAGAAGAGGAGAAGAGAGGGAGAGAAGAGGAGAATAACAGAGGGGAAGAGGAGAGGAGAGGTGAGGAAGAGAAGAGGAGAGGAGAGGGGAGGAGAGGAGAGGAGAGGGGAGAAGAGGAGAGGAGAGGGGGAGAAGAGAAGAGCAGAGGAGAGGGGGAGGAGAGGAGAGGAGGAGAAGAGAGGGAGGAGAGGAGAGGAGAGGAGAGAAGAGGAGAGGAGAGGAGGAGAAAAGGAGAGGGGTGAGGAGAGGAGAGGAGAGTGGGAGAAGAGGAGAGGAGAAGAGGAGAGGAGTGGGGGAGAAGAGGAGAGGAGAGGGGATGGGAGGAAGAAGAGTAAAGGGAGAGAAGAGGAGAAGAGAGTGAGAGAAGAGGAGAAGAGAGGGGGAGAGGGGGAGAATAGGAGACGGGGAGAAGAGGAGAGGAGAGGGAGAGAAGAGGAGAGAAGAGGAGAGGAGAGGAGAGGGGAGAAGAGAAGAGGAGGAGAAGAGGAGAGGGGGAGAAGAGGAGAGGAGAGGAGAGGGAGGAGAAGAGGAGAGGAGAGGGGGAGAATAGATGAGGAGAGGAGAGGGGGAGAATAGACAAGGAGAGGAGAGGGGAGAAGAGAAGAGGAAGAGGAGAGGAGAGAGAGAGGAGAGGAGAGGAGAGGAGAGGAGAGGAGGAGAAAAGGAGAGGGGTGAGAGAGGAGAGGAGAGGGGGAGAAGAGGAGAAGAGAGGGAGGGATGAGATTTGAGGGGGAGAAAAGGATAGTGGTGAGAAGAGTAGAATAATGGGTCAGAAGAGGAGAGAGGGGGAGGGAGGGAGGGGAAGAAGAGGAGAGGGTGAGAAGAGAGACTGGGAGAAGAGGAAAGGAGAGGAGATGAAGAGTAGAGGGGGAGCATTGGGGAGAACTGGAGAAGAGAGTGGGGGAAGAGGAGAAGAGAGGGGGAGAAGAGGAGAAGAGAGAGGCAGAAGAGGAGAAGAGAGACTGGGAGGAGAGGAGAAGGAAGGAAGAGAAGGGGAGTAGAGAGGTGGAGAAAAGGAAAAGAGGGGGGATGGAAGAGGAGAGGGGAGAAGGGGGAGAAAGGGGAGAAGAGGAGAATAGAGGGGGAGAAGAGAGACTGGGAAAAAGAGAGGAGAGGAGGAGGAGAAGAGAGGGAGAAGTGGAGAAGGGAGAGAAGAGGGGAGAGGAGAGAAGAGTAAAGGGGGAGAGGAGAAGAGGAGATGAGGAGAGGAGGGGAGAAGAGGAGGGGGAAGGGGAAGAAGAGGAGAGGGGGAGAAGAGGAGAAGGAAGGGGGAAGTGAGGAGAGGGGGAGGAGAGGGGAGGAAAGGAGAGGAAAGGGCAGGAGAGGGGAAAGGAAGAGGAGCGGAGAGGGAGGAGAGGGGGAGGGAGAGGAAAGGGGGAGAAGAGGAGAATTGGGGGAAGGGGAGAAGAGGAGAGGATAAAGGAGAAGAGAGGGGAGAAGAGGAGAGGGGGATGAGATAAGAGTAGAAAAGGAGAGGGGGAGAAGAGGAAAGGGGGAATGGGAGGGGGAAGAAGAGGAGAGGAGACTAGTAGAGGGGGAGAAGAGGAGAAGGAAGGAGGAAGTGAGGAGAGGGGGAGGAGAGGGGAGGAAAGGAGAGGAAAGGGCAGGAGAGGGGAAAGGAAGAGGAGAGGAGAGGGGAGGAGAGGGGGAGGAGAGGAAAGGGGGAGAAGAGGAGAATTGAGGGGAAGGGGAGAAGAGGAGAGGATAAAGGAGAAGAGAGGGGGAGAAGAGGAGAGGGGGAGAAGAGAGAGGCAGGTGAGGAGACAGGAGAAAAGGAGAGGGGGAGAAAAGCAGAGGGGGAGAATAGGAGAGGAGAAGAGGAGAGGGAGGGGAGAATAGGAGAGGAGAGGAGAGGGAGAGAAGAGGAGAGGGGGAGAAGAGGAGAGGAGAGGGGGAGGAGAGGAGAGGAGAGGGGGATGGGAGTGAAGAAGAGTAAAGGGTAAGAAGAGGAGAAGAGAGGGAGAGAAGAGGAGAATAACAGAGGGGAAGAGAGAGGAGAGGAGGAAGAGAAGAGGAGAGGAGAGGGAGGAGAGGAGAGTAGAGGGGAGAAGAGGAGAGGAGAGGGGGAGAAGAGAAGAGCAGAGGAGAGGGGGAGAGGAGAGGAGAGAGGAGGAGAGGAGAGGGAGAGGAGAGGAGAGGAGAGGAGAGAAAGGAGAGGGGTGAGGAAAGGAGAGGAGAGGGGAGAAGAGGAGAGGGGGAGAAGAGGAGAGGGGGAGAGAGGGAGGAGAGGGGGATGAGGAGAAGAGGGGAGAGAAGAGAGAAGAGAGTGAGAGAAGAGGAGAAGAGAGGGGGAGAGGGGAGAATAGGAGACGGGGAGAAGAGGAGAGAGGAGAGGGAGAGAAGAGGAGGAGAAGAGGAGAGGGAGGAGAGGGGGACTCTGACTGGGTACCAGTACCCCTGTATATAGCCTCCACATTGACTCTGTACCAGTACCCCTGTATATAGCCTCCACATTGACTCTGTACCAGTACCCCTGTATATAGCCTCCACATTGACTCTGTACCAGTACCCTGTATATAGCTCCCACATTGACTCTGTACCAGTACCCCCTGTATATAGCCTCCACATTGACTCTGTACCGGTACCCTGTATATAGCCTCCACATTGACTCTGTACCAGTACCCCTGTATATAGCCTCCACATTGACTCTGTACCAGTACAGGCCTGTATATAGTCTCCACATTGACTTGTACCAGTACCCCTGTATATAGCCTCCACTTTGACTCTGTATCGGCACCTGTATATAGCCTCCACATTGACTCTGTACCAGTACCCCGGTATATAGTCTCCACATTGACTCTGTACCAGTACCCCTGTATATAGCCTCCACATTGACTCTGTACCGTACTCTGTATATAGCCTCCACATTGACTCTGTACCAGTACCCCTGTATATAGCTCCACATTGACTCTGTACCAGTACCCCCTGTATATAGTCTCCACATTGACTCTGTACCAGTACCCCTGTATATAGCCTCCACATTGACTCTGTACCGTACCCTGTATATAGTCTCCACATTGACTCTGTACCGGTACTCCTGTATATAGCCTCCATTGACTCTGTACCAGTACCCCTGTACAAAGCCTCACTAATGTTATGTTACTGCTGCTCTTTAATTACTTGTTACTTTTATCTCCTTTCTTAGGTATTTTCTTCAAACTGTATTGTTGGTTAAGGGTTTGTAAGTCAGCATTTAAAATAACCTACCACTTAAGGTGTTGAATTGTGTGAAAGATACATTTGGTTGTTTTGTTGTAATTCATGGTACTTACAAGGCAGAACGTTTCCATAATGAATATTTACTTCCCTGATCACCCCCTGATT